>NC_056728.1:1465897280-1466192280 GCF_019279795.1 Protopterus annectens | reverse complement strand
ATTTACATCAGGTAGAAACAAAACATAACACCAAATCATGACAACAAAACCCCTGTAAAACACGAGCTTTACTTGTTAGATATAAGAAACCATATTTCAGACTCTGAAGACTGATCACAGTTAAAAAAAATGTATATTGCAACTGTGAAAAGTTAGTTTGGTACAAAACATACACATGGTGTCCCAGTGAACCGTCCAATTTTTGAGAGGGTCATAACCTCTGACTGAATATGAAGCACATAAAGATAATGATCATATAGCTCAATGATAGATCCTGTGCCATCTAACAAGCCATATCAATAATTAATAAGAAATTCTCTTGAAACTATTTTTTTTCATGTACCATCTTTTCCCAATGTTTTATGCAGAGGTCAAATATAATCTGGGGGAATCAAGCATAGTGATAAGCAATGACAATTAAAGTGCTCTGAAATGTTGCCTTTGCTAGCTGTATATAAGAGGCCATATGTCAGTCCCTTAGAGAGGACATGCAGGCATTTTTTTGTGAAAGAGCATGATGCGGAGGACCGGAAGAAATGGAAACAGAAGATCTGTTGTGGCGACCCCTAACGGGAACAGCTGAATGAATATGATGATGACGATGTCAGTCCCATAAAGACACTTCACTTTAAAAAAAAAAAAATCAAGGACTTTTAATAAGGAACTCTGGTATAAAGCACAGACATACTCCTCAGCATTAAATAGCCATTTTTTTCTGTGCAGAAATTGTGTAGCAGCTCCTGCACGTAATATGGCCGCCGATCAATCCAGTAAACAAGGCTGGGGCGTGCCCGAGCCTGCCAGCACTATTTCTGCACGGACACCACTGAATAATTCTAATTTCCTCATTTGCTGGTGAAAACCATGCAAATGAGGTGAATTAGTGATTCAGTAAGCAGGCAGGCATCTGTGCAAGAACAGTGTGAGGTGCAGAAATGTATTCGGCTATTAACTGAATACATTTCTGCAAAAATCAAAACAGAGGCATGACAGCTCAAAGTATGGCATGTATTATAATCCTTAGGCATGCCAATGGCCAAATATATGGCCATTGGTATGGAAAGGTGTTGCAAAATTATAAAAATCAAAGTTTATATTTGTTGGCCGATTTCAGCCGTTTAAGCAGAGGGCAGTGGCACGCAAATGGGATTGTGACGCAAATAAAAAAAAATGTGAAAAGGCAGTTTTAAGTAAAATCTACATTTTTGCCATTATAGTCTATGGCATACGGAATCAAAACAATAACAGGTAACACTGGTTGCTAAGGGGGAAGGCTATGGTGTAGTGGTGTAACCTGGGACTAAGGCAGTGGGGTATGCAAATTAGCACATTTTACTGAATCACTAAATGGGAGACCATTCTTTGGCTGAACCTAAACGTGTAGGAGCTATAAGGCAGTGATGTAAGCAGGAGAAGCAGCTGACATGAAAAGAGGGTGTATCATGCTTGGTGTAAGCACATTGGAGCTCCATATCTCCCAATTGAGCTTAGCTAAGCACAGCTAACCAAGGAGGTGTGTCTGAGGCTGTATTGACTTATTCCATATGAAGATTGTGTTTGTGTCCAGGGGAGGGCCATTTCTCATTGCTTACCTTAGCTAAATGGGTTTGCGTGGCATGCACCAGGTCTAAAACAAACAAACAAAAAATGGAAATAGCAGAACTGTTTACATTTGGGCACTGGGTTTGCACAATTTGCCTCAGGCCTTACAAGGGGTGGAAAGGGGAAGGGAAAAAATGGGAAATATCAGAATAAAAGCAGTCAACTACAAGTAAAATAGCAAGCAGGTGGAATATATCATATCCAACCAATCATACAGGCAGCATCTGCAGCAGAACAGCATTAATTATCCAAACACCTTTCAGTCTGTTTTTTTCCCACAAACTCTGCACCATTGGTGTACACACTCAGAGGAATTTTAACCAACAAAATGTTAGGGGCTGCTGTCTCTTTGATACATCAGTATGTGCTGGAAGCTGACGGGGGAGAGGAGGATAATGCTGACAACTGCCCCAGACTGAGGAGGAGGAGAAGAGTGTTCAGACCCAGGGTAACCTACCAGGGGCTACATGATCTAGAGATAGTAGAGTGCTACAAGGTGGACAGAGGCATACTTCAGCAAAACATCGGGCTGTGCCAGCCTCAGACCCAGAGCCAACAGAGGGGAACCTATCCCAGTGGATACCAAGGTATGTGTAACCTTAAGAATACTATCTGCAGGTACTTTCCAAAGACCTACTGGAAACATCATGGGGGTCTCACAGGCATCTGGATGCCATGCTACCACATGCCGGTGAGCACATTTACTTTCCCAGCACCCAGGAGAAATTGACCAGCAATATGCACCTCTTTCACCATGTAGCAGAATAGCCGGAGGTACTGGGTGCTAGAGATGGAATGCACATCTACATCAAAGCACCACCCAAGGAGCAGGGTAGGGTTTACATAAACCACAAGGGCTTCCCCAACATCAACTGCCAGGTCATGTGCAATGCCCAGGGCATTATCATGACTCTGTGTGCTAGCAGCCCTGGAAGCTATCACAACTCCCACATCTGGCATTCCTCATAGCTGTATCAGGGGATTTGCCAGGGGGGACATCCCATATGGCCATCTGGTGGGGGATGCTGCCTATGCACTGGAGCCATGGATGATGACACCCATCAGAAATGTACACACACCCACTCAAAAATGCCATACTGAGGCACACGCACAAACCAAGATCATTATAATGCATGTGTACAGGATGCTCAAGTTATGGTTCCACTGCCTTGACATATCTGGTGGAGCCTTGAAGTACTCACCAGTCATGTGCGCACAGATGTTCATAGTATGTTCCATGCTACACAATATGATCCTGCGGAAACAGCTGCAGCAGGAACTGCACAGGGAAGGGCCACACAGCCCCCCACCATTTCCAAGGTCTCCAGAGACAGAGACTCAGAGGAGGACCCCACTGAGCCAGCCCCTGTAGGCAGATGGAGGCATTCCAAGTATGGCCTGGCCTTGGCAAAGAGGCAATGCATAGCACACACACTGATACTGTAGGCACACAGGGAATGACACCACTCTCTGACTCTTACACACAGTAAAAATGGATGACACACACATCACACTACCTGTAACTTACCATGTATAGGCAGTGTACTGCATGCATCCGACATAGGAAGCACTCAAGCACCAGCCACACAACTGCCACAGACACAAGGTAACTCAGTCTTCTTAACTATAAATGAATGCATCAGTATGTTCTGGTAGTATATATATGGTATTGCTGCATGCATGCGAAGGAATGGGGTGGCCTACTGTGACTGAAGCAGACAACTGACAGATATGTGGGACACCAAGAAATGTCTGCCACTTCTGGCCTCCCCACACTATGCAGTAGTATGCAAGGTGGCAAATCCCACTGCAGTATATGTGATCCCACTGCAGTATATGTGGGCTGCCAACTAACTGGGGCACCATAGTTTACAGGCATGGATGTCAGTGTGGGGGTTCCATACTCACCCCTCAGCCTCACCCAGTATGTCAGCTGTAGAAAACCATAAAGAAATGTCTGGCAAAGGCCCACAAATGGTGACAATGTTGAATTACCCCTTACAGACTTATACAGTGATAGCAGAGCAGATCTTGCAGTTGCAGTAAGGCTTGGAAGGGTAAGAAATCTGAAATTCATGTGTATACCATTACAACCTGACCTGTGGTCTTTAGTGATATGCCTCTAGTCCCCAAGACAGAGCACAATAGTATGCAAAATGGAACCAAAATGTAAAGCAAATATCAGCACAGTCTCTGCAAATGTGTACAGCTGACAGGTGTGCCCCCCCCTCCACATCCCCACAGAAATGCAGCAACATGTATGTTTGCAGGGAAATAACAGCAGAGCACACATTGTAGGACTGTCCCAATACACATGGAAACATGTTTCCTGTCCACAATATGCAGGGGTCAGTGAGCTATGTGTATGTGTGGTTAAACTGTCAGGATCTGGCCAGCACTTATTCCCGGCTGTTGTGTTGTAATAGTCTAGGTACAGTGCTTTCTTTGACAGGGCCATGTGCATATAACTGCAGTGTCAACTATTATGCATGTCAGCTACACCTACTACTCTGCCACTGACATACCTAGAAGTCACAGTGCTATGTGGAATATACTACACATGTAATGAATATGTCTGCATAGTAGAATGCATTCTGTACCCACAACCATATCTCCCAACCTCTGACAACAAGATATCTGGACAAGGTCAGACATAAAAGTGGGATAAAGGGATGATGATAAGCATATGTTGTAAATATTGCCGTTACATACTGAGAACGTTGGTAGGATGAGGGGTTTGCATTAGATTAAATTGTCTGATGGTTATGTAGTCTGAAATAGTAATGTCTGACATTATTTTGTAACATCAGTCTTCAATTATGTACAACTAATTTGCCATAAAAACACAAGTTTACATAGACTGGATGAAACCTCTAGGCAAACACCTGGACAATCTGCCAAAAAAATGTACAGTTGAGAGATATGGCCACACCAGGATATGACATCTCAAGTAAGAAAGATACCACAGAACAGGACATCCCCAGCCAGTATATCACCAGGTTGCTGGACTATTTACACAGCATCAGCAGTTAACTGGCTGTAGCCACACCTCCAAATTGGACTTGTTGGGCAAGAATGTACATAGCTGGGCTCATAATATTGGTCTGTGCATCATACAACTTGTATTTCTCTGGTAAAGCACTGTGATGATATGAGTATGTCTGTCACTATGTAATGTCACAATACATTGCAGTGTCACACTACAGATACATCAGAAAATGTCTGCTAAGCAATCCCAGTACCCCTAGCAAAGACCATTTTACTCCTGAGAGGTATGACTGTAGCACACAAAACCCTGGACCAAACTACACCTATCTCTGGAATGGATTCCCACTCTCACTATAGAGGGTCTCACTGGGCATTATCCTACACTTAGGGAATCACAGGCCATGTTGGAACCTACACTGGACTATATGACTGTATTGGGTATACATGTCTATGCATACAGACAGCTATGCACATCTTAACTGTCCCTACACACACCCATCAGACATGATTACCCTCAGTTAGCTGTAGGTGGCCCATATGTGATATATCTGCATCTGTTGCCTGTGATACACAGACATATATATGGGCAACAGATAACAATATGTCAAGCATACATACATACACATAGGTCTGGGGAAGCGAGGGACAAACAGTGATAGAGAGAGTAGACACAGGGGGACACACACAGAGTGGGTGGCATACACGGATACCCTGAATGGCATAGAGTGATATCCTGCTGTAAACAGTGGCATAATGGTTGTAACCAGTCACACGTGACAGCATAAAAGGTGAGCCCCATTGTGCAATGTTACTGTGGTGGTGGTTATAATATCATATCACCTGCATGTTTGTGTGTGTGTGTATGTGCATGTGTCTGTGTGCATGTGTGTGTGTGTGTGTGTGTGTGTGTGTGTGTGTGTGTGTGTGTGTGTGTGTGTGTGTGCGTGTGTGTGTGTGTCCGTAGGTCTAAGTATTAGGAGACTGTTCCCACTCAGTACACTCCCCATTGCCCTATTTCACAGGATCTGCTGCTGTCATTCACCTTAGGAGTACCATTCGACACCTGTCAGCCCTATAAGCTCTGTAGCACATGCGATAACTGTGGAGCACTATAGCACAAATAACCAAATAGGTAGGGTTTCTAATCTCTGTCCTGCCAAATATAAGTGTGTGTGTGTGTGTGTGTGTGTGTGTGTGTGTGTGTGTGTGTGTGTGTGTGTGTGTGAGTGTGTGTGTGAGACTGAGGTAGTATATGTTTGTTTGTAGGAAACAGTTTTAGGACATTCCCACCCACAACATTCCCAGTGCCCCACTTTAGCAGTCCTGCTGATGTCATTCCCCTTAGAAGTACCTTTGCATAACCCCAGCCCTATAAGCTCTGTGGTATGTGCAATAACTATGTAATATAATACAAATAACTAGATAGGCAGGGGTTCCATTCCCAGTTTAGGTAAGTGTGTGTGTGTGTGTGTGTGTGTGTGTGTGTGTGTGTGTGTGTGTGTGTGTGTGTGTGTGTGTGTTTGTGTAGGATGAAGTATTTTGAGGACTTTCCCACCCATTGCCCTACTTTAGCAGTTCTGCTGATGTCATTCCCCTTAGAAGTACCTTTCACAGCCCCAGCCCTGTAAGCTCTGTGGCGCATCCAATAACTTTGTAATGGTATTGTACTGTGTGTGTGTGTGTGTGTGTGTGTGTGTGTGTGTGTGTGTGTGTGTGTGTGTGTGTGTGTGTGTGTGTGTGTATGTGTGTGTAAGTGTATATGTTTGTAGGATGAAATATTTTGAGGACTTCCCCACTCAGAACACTTCCCAGTGCCCTACTTTAGCAGTCCTGCTGATGTCATTGTCCTTAGAAGTACCTTTGCACAGTACTCAGCCTTATAATCTCTGTGGCACATGTAATAACTATGCAACAGTATAGTACAAATAACTAAACAGGCATGAGGTTCTACACTCACTTGTGGCAAATATGTGTGTGAAGGTGTTTGTAAGTGTGTATGTTTGTAGGGTAATATATTTTGATGTGCGTCCCACCCAGTACTTTTACCATTATCATACTTTACAAGGGCTCTTGATGTAATCATCTTAGACATACCTTGGGACACTGTTAAATTCTATAAGCTCCGTGGTGCATATGATAAGAGTGTGACACTGTAATATACATAACTAGATAGGTAGGGGTTCTAATCTCAATACTGGCAACTGTATAAATATGCTTGTGTGCATATGTGCATGTGTGTGTGTGTGTGTGTGTGTGTGTGTGTGTGTGTGTGTGTGTGTGTGTGTGTATGCAGAATCATATTCTCTGGGGGTGTGGGTTATACCATTTTGAGGCATGTACCACTCAGTACATGTCCTGTTGCTCTACTTTACAATGCCTGCTGATGTCATTCATTGTAGATGCACCTGTATACACTTGTCAGCCCTTTATGCTCTGTGGCATGTGCAATAACTGCATAATACTGTAGTGGAAATAGATAGGTAGGGGTTCTAATCTCAATAATGACAACAATAGTAGTGTGTGAAGCTTATCCCCTGTTTCTGTTGTGTGTGTGTGGGTTATACCATTTTAAGGCCAGTTGTCCCCCTACCCATGACATTACTTTAAAGACCCTGTTAATGGCATCTGCCTCACATGCACCATGTAACACTATACAGACCATACCAGTCATCTGTACAGTTGTACATGGGCTATCTACATCTTTGCACCCTATACGTTGTCTTTGTCACCTGACAATGAGCATTCCTGTAATATCATTGCCAAACATGTCACAGTTACCGTAGTGACACACATGCCAGCATAAGACATCATACCTGACTGACACATCATGCTGATACAAAGTCTGTCACACTATCACTTGTGCAGGTATGTAGGAGCAGTATATGAGAACAATAGCTATATTTGTTTGGTTATCCCACCATCCACGAAGGCATTTGCAAGACTGCCTGTTGTAAGAGGATGTGTGTAATGTCCCAGGCATGTCATTTATGTGGAGCATGTGTACGCAGCACTATAGTACATACAAGTGGATACATAGGGCTACTAAGATGTATATTGGCAACTGTGTATGTGTTTCTATATGCACAGCCCCTGTGGTTGTCTGCATTGTGTGTATGTGATGGTTATACCATTATGTGTGCCTCTTCCACCCTGTGAATTCCCCCATTGGCCAACTAGTGTCGGCCCATACAGATGCTTTCCACCGCACAAGCACAGTTACACAGTTTCTAACACCAAGCAACTGTGGTGCAATGGTCTTATCACTGTGTATTGTACAGTAATAGATGGGTAGGTCATCCAATCTGATAACTGTCACTTCCATGAACATGTGTGTCTCAGTGCTTGTCCCTATGCAGTGGTGCACGTATGTGTGGGTGAGATGGCTCTAACATGTTAAGGACCTCTGAGCTCACCATTGTCAATCCTAACAGTCCCTGCAATTAACACCCACTTCAATAGTAGTGACAGACACTGCCACACTACAGTACTGCTGTGCTATCTGTGTTATGTATCTAGCACTACTGTTTCTAAGACTGTGCAGGTAAGGGCTGTGCTTAGCCCTTCATCAGCTGCTCCATGTACAGGACTATGACTCTATGAGCACTACCAGCATGAAAGGCCTTACATGCATATGAGATAGCAGACACACATGCTGGTGATTGTCAAGTTAGACTAACACAGGCTGACCAGTGTCAGGATTACATAACCTAAACCTGTCATGCACAGTACCAGGCAAACCCACATCAACTGCATGACAGTCGAATGGATGTGATAGAAATGGCTGGGGCAACAGATGCTGATAGCTGAATCTGTTGCAGTAAATGTAATGGCTAAGCTGGTGAGGGACCTAGGGCCAGTACTCAAGTAACTTCTTCTGTATGTGTGAGCCTGCAAGCCTACAGAACACCCAGGTGACATGTATGTGGGCTAGGTGGTTGTGTCGAGGGTATGTATGCAAGGTCACACTGTCTGCCACAATTGTCCCTCACACATTGTTGCATGTAAAAACACCTGGTAAACATGTACATGTACAGCTGTACCTTGGCTATGAAAAGGTGACTGTGTTACCACTCCACCTTACCCAACATTGCTACGGCCAGCAGGCCTACAGCCTGCAGACTCACAGGCACCTGGAACTCAACCAGAATACAGTATGTGACAATGCAGTCAGTCAGCAGTACGAACAGCAATAGTGCATCATGGTTACCAATGTGCATACACCTCAATGTGTACCCATAACTACTTCCAGCATACAGCACTTTACACAGCATGACATTGCTACACTGTACCATAGTCATACTGTGCATCAGACCCATATGAGCATGTCTGTGCATCGATGGTATGGATAACTGGGTTGTGGCACATGTATCATCACATGCATAGGGTGTGGTGTTGGATTGCCAGAGACCTATGCTGGACCATATGGCTGACATGTGCGTGTGTGTCTGGAGGGGTGATGTTCACCTGGGCCGTGCAGAGGAACTGTGTATGTCTGGTGGTTACTGGCTTGGGATAGAGATGTGCAAGCATTTGTCCACACACCTGCAAGCAATGTGAATGCCCAGCACAGGTCTATGTTAGACAGCTGTGGACCGTACATGGTAGGATGTACAGTTCACTGTCCCCTGGCAGGGATGTGGTAACTGATTCTGCCAGGAGTATCACTGGCATTGCCAGGCAGAAGGATAGCTGCAGTACTACTCCCTTATGGTGACTTCTGTCTGCTGGACCTGTATCCCTGATGGGACTGGCCAGGACAATGTGCATATGGCCTGCTCCAGTGTAGTGTGGACTGCACCCTCCCTTCAGTAGTGCGGTTGGTACTGCCAATATGGAACTGTGAATGTGCATGGCTATGTGGGCTCACAATTGATCATGCCATTGACCTATGTCTACCTGGCCAATGCCCTACTCCCACCATATGCTTGAGCACAGACAATGCATAGTTGAGCAGTGACAATGTCCCACCCCACTGTCTATCCCCAACATTGACAGGATGGCATATGGCATCACAACTGTTGTGGAGGTTGCCATGCAAGGCAGGGCATGCTGCATGCATGACCCTGAACATCTGTCTGTATGGTAGTCAGTACGCACCTGTGCCTCCATGATGGACCATAACATGTGTCTGGTGACACCTGCTGTAGCACTTGCAACAGAGGCTTGATGGGCCGCAGTCCTCTGTTGAGCACCTTTGTCAATCTGCCTGTGTGTGTGACCTCACCTGCCATCTGCCTATGGCTGGTGTCTACCATCACACTCACCATACTCAACACACTAGCCTTTCCATGCCACCACCCTTACCCTGTCCACTATCCATGGCTGCTAGGGACTGGGCATTTGTGGCCATACTGACTGTGTGTGGGGACATGGTGGGTGAAAATGGGAAGCAAAACAATGGCACGGGTCCTGGTATCAATGACCCCACCTGTGCCTCACTATGACCACCATCGTCATGGGAGTCTGCTAAGACACTGACATTAGGTCATCAGGGGGTAGGACACCAACCCCTGTGTTCACCTGCAAGAGGAACACAACATACATAAAGTAATACCTGCAGTACTATCTTTGCTGAGATATATATATATATATATATATATATATATATATATATATATATACACACACACACGTGCACACACACACACACACACACACACACACACACACACACACACACACACACACACACACACACACACACACACTATCCTGCTTCAGTCTGGCACAGCTGTGACACTTATGGGTCCTTCAGGGCAGACCTTACACTAGTTCTGCCTGCCGCAATCCATCTCTATCACTACTACTGTCCGGCCCACAACAAAAGGTGACAAATCCTACTGTGTGATGGGCCTAGTAGTAGAATGATAATTGTGGCCAATACCAAGGCTATTAGAGTGATCTATACAGTGTCACCAACTGCATATGCACATACTGTAAGAACTGACTTACTGCTATACAGACCACACACACTGCAAGGTGTAACGATATGTGATGATAACTGATGAGGGGACAGGACAATACACTATCACTGCAGTACATATACAGTTCAGACTGTCAGGGATTAATTTTAGACAACATTGCAGGACAGTCTGCAATATATACAGGACACATGTAAAATATTAGGTTCATAGCCTCATAATATAATACCAGGCTATTGGCCCTGATGCCCTCATAAGCCTGGCCTAGACTTTTGCCCATGCCCCTTCCAAGCCTGCACCTGTTTCTCCTGTCCATCTTGAACACATGCAGGATCCCAGGGGTGTCTCATCCATTTCCCATGCAGTCATCCACCTTCCTCTTCCAAATGGATAAACACGTACTCTGCTAGACATGGGGAGGGAGTGTATTTTACAGAGAGTGTACTGTGTGGGAAGCCACACTATCCCACCAATAAATACTATACATGTCACAGACCAGGTGAGGGCCTTGCATGCATGATGCATGACTGCAATGTGTCTTACAGATATGCAGAAACACCATCAAGGCTGGTTTGGACATGGCCATGTATGCCAGACACAGGTCACCTATGATCAGTCTGTATGAAACTAAGTACAGGGACAGGGCTTTCAGCTTATCTGTATAGGGTAGGTGTTACAGACTCTGAAATTCCCTGGTCAGGAACCTCTGTGGTCTCTGCAATTGCTAGGCAAGGTTCATGCCAAAGGAGCCATTGTAGTTGGTAGTGTGTCTGATAAAGGTGGAGTACAGAGATGTTGAGGGGAGGGGGGCAGGTGCTGTGCATGCGCATGTGTACCAATGGGGGGAACAGGGGGTGATGTTTACACTTCACCTCTCCGCAGCTGGTTGCATATATCTATGCCATATGTGTATGTGGTGTTACTGACCACCACTACAGAGCAAATTTGTGTGTTGCCTCTGGAATTGTAAGCACATGTGTGAAAGGCCTAGTGATTGGCCTTGGTGGATGTGTCCAATTTGCACTCAAAGACAGCCTTAGGGTAAATCACCTGTGAACTTATTTGCTTGTGCAGACCAAGGTGACATTGCTTCCAATGAAGCACCTGTTCCTTCTTGGCCCATCCAGCAATTATTTCCACCTATTATGGTATTTGTGTATTGCTGCTGTCCACCACAGGCATTTATCCTACTTTGAGGGAGATGATGTGGTCCTGTCAGGTATTGCTAAGTGCATACAGCCATATAGGTGCCCACATAGTATTGTGGTGTGGGCCTGGACATTGCTGCTAGTTCCAACAAATGTGATTTTGGCTGTACACCTATGTCTACCTTCTCTGAGGGGATTTATAGCCATTTGGATATAGTTAATTCTGTTTGACACCGTAAAGGGAGGGGGGCAGGGGAGATGGTGACCACAACAGTGATGGCTATGTGGTCAGATATTATCAAGGAGGATAGCACTTCAGGACTGCTACAGTGGCTACTCATGTTGGTTATGACCAAGTACAGGATACTTCCACTTATTGTAGGAGTGATGACCGGCTGATTCACTGCATTGACATTAACAAAGCCGAGGAATCTATGTGCATTCATGTTCAGGTGTCATAGGTCATGCACACTATGGTTGGGTATTTAAAGTCACCCAGGATCAGGGTAGATGATTAAATCCTGACAGATTCCAATAGGTCTCAATAGGTGTGTTGGGTGTCCATAGTCATGGTTGGAGGCCTGTAGCTAGCTATGATTTGAATAGGTGTTTTGTCAACTGTTAACTGCACTCAGGATGTCATCCATGCATCACACTGTTTGACCAGCCTGGAGGTGTGTATGTGTATGCTAATGTTAAACACTCCACCTCCTGTGGCTTTACAGGCCTCCATTTGGGGTCTAAATGTATGATGGGATAAGTGACCTGGCAAGGTCGGTGTGTTCTCCACAGATACAAAGCAGATGTCAGTGATTGCACAAATGTCGACATCCTACAGGACAAGGTACGCTTGCACTGACATGGGTTTCATGGTAAGATACCTAGTTCCTGTTAAGAGCAAGACATCTGCACAAAGGCACACATCAGTGGTGGGCCAAGGCCAGTATAAATAGTGTCAATTTATGAATCTAATTGAAACAGGCTTAGTTGTCAGCAAAGACAGTGTCACATTCACAGGGCTACTCTGCAGGACAATCAAATGTAAGCTAATATGTTATGACTTCAGTCTTTAATGGGTTGCCAGTGATGTACCAGGCAATACACAACTGAATGAGATATTGACTACAAATATGAGGTAGACATGTGGTCAGTCTGCAAAATTCTGGACAGTTATCAGGTATGGGCTCAGTATATCACATACAGTTCAACACACATATCTGCACCTGTTGCGCACTATGCACATACCCTATATAAGTCTCTTACATTTGTAAGACAAGCATATGTATCATAGTAGCATTCACAGGTGACATATGAATAATTACAACATCCCAGGTAGCTGACCTAGCAGTGACACATTCAGTATTGGACAACAGACACAACAGTTGTAGTCATACATGACCTGACCTTTGCTGGGGTGACTCAGGGGCCAGAGATGTGCTCCATGTCAATGCAGACAGAGCAAGTGGGAATGGCCATAGGTGCCAGACAGCAGCATGTGAGTCCAGCAGGTCTTGCTGTAGCCTAGTGTTTAATGTCCCATTTGACATCATTGCATCCCCCCTCTGCATTCCATTACAAGCTTACATGATTGACATACCTGTTATAGTGCTGAAGAGTTTCCTCATAGCAATGCAAATTGTTAGGTTTGTGTAGTTACAGTCTGTTTTTGTGTAGATGGATTGAGACCTGTGTTGCATAGGCAGCAGCTTGCCTTTTGTAGGACTGCTCATGAGCAGTGATGGCCTGTGCACTAATCGATGTCTTCCACTTGCTACTTGCATCTAGAGCAGCTGTGTTGTCTTTCCATTTGCCAATGTCATGGTAACACAGTGCTATAATTATCTCCTTCATGTGGGCCTTGCCCCTTTTCCTTGTCTGTGTGGAGGATATTATGGAGGTGTGGGGGCTACAGCTTCACAAACATTAGGTGGGAGTACCTCTCAGGGCAGGTTATGTGGAGACAGCCCAACAACATGGGGACAAAGCTCCATAATTGGGTATAGATTGTAAGTCAGTAGTGCTGTTATACACATAGAGGGTTGCTAGATTAACAGGGTTAGTCTAGACATGCATTTTCTGCATGACTTGACATCTGACAGTGATATGTGTCTGACATACCTCTCAACTGTCCTGATGTCCACAGACTGCCCAGAGCTTTACCTGTTAAGTTTGATCTGTTCCTCAAACAACGTCTGTTTTTTTGTGGAATCAATAGGATAATGTCAGGATTGTAGTCAGTAACTGTTGACATGCATTGGTGCTTCAGACATCATAACCTTCAGGGATCTTATGTTACAACAACGCCTTTAACACCAGCAGCTGTTTCAGTTTGTAACATCATTATGTGAGATATGCCCCTCTGTCCAGCCCCCTGTCCCCCAAGTATGTCATCCTTTCTCCAGATGACTTGCAGTAAGAGGTTCAGATGAATACTATATCATTATTTAGTGACTGCACTCCGGATAACATCCCAGAGACTTAGTAGACTCCTGGAAGTGGCCATGAATATGGTCCCACACCCTGGGCATTTTGTGGAAATCTGTACATATGAGGGTTATTTATATTTGATCATTGTGAACAGACTGCCAAGATTGTGTAGCAGTGCTGTATGCAGATGTTTCTTGGGCTGAGTAGGGAGAGTAGCAGAGGTGAGTCTTATAGAACCTTTTTATATCTGACTGTGCATGCTGCTATGGATGCTAGTGGTCTATCAGGTGTGTATATTTGTAGGGGTGGCCTGAAAAATGTCCTATAACACCTCAGGATTCCCAGTACACTGTGAGTTGGGCCAGTACATGTCGATGTAGTGTGTGACTGGCAATCAGGATATGTTTGTTCAAACAGTTGTTCTACTCTAGAGTTCATTTGGAGAACTAGTATGTTGCTGTAACTGTGGTGCAAATGATTGTGGGTGGGCATTTTTGCAACAATATCTGCTTTTCCATACAGTTCCATCCTTGTAGTGCATCATATATTTGGATATGCATGGGTAATTGCCCAGAGGTGACTTGGGAAAGTGCTGTGTTGGTGTTACTGTGGTTCAGAAGGTGCTGGGTTACATGTTTGGCAGCTGTCACAGGTTTTTCTATTCTGTTATATGACTAAGGTCATACCTCTCCACTGTCTAGATGTCTAGATATTGTCCAGATGTGTGGCTCATATGTTTGGTCTGTTGCCCATAACAGTTTTGGGTTTCTGAGAAATTGCTGGAATGATGTGAGCATTGACATCAGTAAATAATGACATTCATTTGTGTTTCAGACCTGGAATCTATCTGGAATTGTATGTTAAAGCAAACCATGTCACTCTAGCAGACTTCTACGCATATGACAGCCATATTTCAAAGATGTCACTATTCTTTGCCCTTTATTCCACCACTTTGTTGGGCTTTTTGCAGATGTCTTGCAGTAAGATGTTGGTTTTTATATATATATATATATATATATATATATATATATATATATATATATATATATATATATACACACACATATAAATATATATATATATATATATATATATATATATATATATATATATATACACACACATATATATAAATATATATATATATATATATATATATATATATATATGTGTGTGTGTGTGCGTGTGTGTGTGTGTATATATATATATATATATATATATATATATATATATATATATATATATATATATATATATATATATATATATATATATATATATATATATATATATATATATATATATATATATATATATATATATATATATATATATATATATATATATATTGGTATGTATATATACATTATATAATTTTCTTGGGTTGTGAAAGCCAGGGTACCTTTTTGGCTAGGCTTGTATAGGCCCTAGGGCCTACAGCCTAGTACCTACCTATGAACCTATGAATAAGACTACTCCAGATATATAATGTCCCCTTATGTTAAATGACTGTTGTGCATTATATTTGTTGGAACATTGCAAACTCTTACAGCTTAGATGATGTAGAGGTATATCTCTGTGATTGTAGTGTCCTGGATTTCAGACTTTAGAGTGATGACTTTTTTCATTAATGTTAAATGACCAGAATGCATGATATGTTTGTAAAAGCATTACAAATTCCAACAGCTCAGATGGTGTAGTGGTACGTTCCTGTGATTGTAGTGCACAGCATCCTGGGTTTGAGACTTTGTGAGGCTGATTAATATGTTGCTGGGCAGAACAAAGGCTGATGGAAACAAAGGGATTAAGTCAGTTTTAAGCAGTTGTAAATGGGTTTGTGCAGTTTTTCGTGGAGCTTAACAATGCTAAGAGACGGTTAAACCCAGTTAGCACCACTTACACCCACGCTAATTTTAATTAAAGAAAATAAAAAAAGGGTGATACAAAAGTGGTGAAATGAGGGCAAGCAGGGGGTAAAACATTAGGAAAAGCAGCTAGGGATGTGCAGGATGGGTGTAGGAAAGAAGCATAGTTCTACATTTCTTCTGCAGCAACAGCTGTTAATAATGTGGAGAATTTGGAATTTACAGCCTCACACCCCACATGGAGGGATGTTGGTGACAGGAATTTGCAGAATAATCTGTGGGTTGATTGATTAGTTTTTCTGTACATGGGGGCAACATGTAGACCACTGTATAGGGCATTTTTTTTTTGCAGGACAGATGCCCATTTTTTTTTAAGGTGAGAGTGGGATGTTGGGGAAGGGTGTAGGTATGTTTGCGGAGGTAGACTGGGAAGGATAAGTTGCATTTGCAGACATACAAGACAAACAAGACAGCAGACAGGGTCAGTATATAACACATGAGGGGGTAAACACCTTTGATGGGTAGGGTGGTTGGGAATCCGAAGCCCATGAGCCCCCAAATAGATACAGTGGGACTGAGGTCCCCACCCATGGGCATTCATCATTGCATCTTCATGGCTCCAACGTTGGCTGTGGAGGGGGCTGGACAGGAGGAGCAACCTGCCCTTCAAGGTGTGCTAGGTGGCCCTCCATCTGGTGCAGCTACCCACCCAACTCTGCTCGGATAATGCTGCACACCCAACCCCAGAACTGATAGCGGGTGACAGGCTCCTGTCCATGCCCACTCCCAGGGCAGTTACATCCGAAGGTGGTGCAGGCCCAATGGATGAAGAAGTCACAGGTTGTGTCCTAGACATGCTGGGTCCCAGTGCCATGGCCAAATGAGCCAGAACAGGTGGATCTGCTGGGATCCACCTTCCCAAATGTGCTATGGTGTTGAGGTTTTACAAAATATGTTGGTTAGTCATGAACAACACATTTCAAAATTAGTTATAACAGCATGCATGGGTGTTCCAATTAACCTCATAAAACAGATTTGAAACAGTTGCATAGCAAACAGAACACATGCATAAATTAAACAACAGTATGCATTGTAACAGCATTCCAGTAAAATTGTTGGCAACAGGCCACCAACATTGGTATTTGAACAAGGTATGTTAACATGCAACCAATAAAATATATGATCAATAATAGAACACAAGTCCCAACATTAGGTTTGGAGAACAACATACCCACAGTATATGAATTATAGTATTGATCCAGATAAAGGGTGGGGAAGAGACAAAAAGTTCAGTAACAATTATTTATGCTTCTGTTTTCTACAACAGTACTGGTCAGTACTCTGTGGGTCTGCCCTCACTTTACACCTACCTATGACACATAGCTTCTGTAGCACAAACATACCTATTAAACTGTCAGCCTGGAATGGTATGGGACAAACTGTGACAACTCTGAGTACATGACTAGAGGGGACTCGTACATGTCAGGGTTACATATCTGGCACAGAAGGGGTACCCTGAATTGCTGTTATGTGAGTGTGCTACTGGCATACTTCACCTGGTTTTCTATCTGTGACAAGGGTTATTGGCAGCAGTGACCACTAGCCATGATAGCATGACACTTGTATCAGGAAGAGTGCATGTGGTATGTACTTATACTGCTGTCATTTGTAGGCATGTGGGGGAACAGGTGAACAGTTGTACACAGTTTATTAGTATATCGTTCATGCAGCTAGTACCAAAATTTCCTTTCCTGTGGAGAAAATATCTGTTAACACTACTTGATTGTTTTTACACTTATTCCTGATTCTTTGAGTGTAGAAATGCAAACATCTTTGTACCACTCCCTGGATTTGAACTGTGTCTGGGTGTGCAATATTAACAACTAAGCTTTTTCTCATCACACTGAGCTACAGTGGAACTGCTGTTTTATGTGGTGTTTGCCTTATAGTCTCTTGGTTGACAGTCTGAACTTGTAATCCTGTGATGCATGCACAACAGATAGTTGGTGTACTGTGCATTAATCCTTTGGATTTCTACAATCTGGAAAGCAAAGGTTAACACAAGGCAATGCTGCATGGAACACACTTTGATACATTACACATTACTATTCAAGATTCAGAGCTTAGTGCAGTATATATTTCATATTTAATTTATATCTTGTTTAGAGCTCCATTCTAAGTCTACAACAACATACCAGAGTAAACACAACAGTTTGTGTTATGGATGTTTATTACAGATCAATATTAGTCAGACAAACTTTATTCAGTTAACAGTGTACCTACTAGCAGTAAACAATGTACTCCTTCTTAGTTGTTTGCACAATATACTGCAAAATATATTTTTACTCACCAGCCTGTCGGTGCAGCCTCAGCAGTCTGTTGGCATGGTCTTCAATGTTAATAGCCCTCTCTGCTGCAGCTTTAGGGGAGGAAAACAAACATTATGCATAGCTGTCTATCACATCCTCAGGCTAGAATTTGGTACACCTATATCTGTGATACTTACAAACTGCTTGAGCACGGTTGGCCCAAGCATCTTGGATCCACTGGTCCAAGAGCACCCCCTTCCTCTGCTTTAGCTTGGCATAATGGTACCAGACCTGCTCACAAGTTCGGAGGATGCCAGTAGCACTGGTGAGATCATGGGCGAGACAGTCCCAGGCCTCGTCTTTATACTGGCAGTCCTGGTACTGGCCCTGCAGCAGTCTCTCATCATGGTTACCCTGGACTACGGGATGCCCCAGTGCTGTGCCATACAGCATGAACCTTCACCTACACCAGCCATGGTTCCTGCTCAGGTTGAACTATAAAAAGTACTGGCTTTGTTCCACCTGTGCAGTTTAAATAAGGCCATATTTCCACCCTTTTCTGTCATCGGTCGATTTTGAAAATGCTGAGCATAGCCTAGCAATGAGCAAACCCGCTAAGCTGGGTTGAACAGTGCTTAAACGGGTAATTGCTGAGCATTGCTTAACAGTGTGCAAATCCATTTAGCCAAGCTGACTGCTGCTTAGCATTCACATTTAAGCAACTCCTACACCAGTTAATGATAGCTGAGCACTGCTAACCATTGCTCACCTATCATTTTAATAAAATATCAGGATTACGACTTAATTAATCATTACTGAGATATTAATAAGTGTATATAATTTACTTTACATGACGTCCCTCTATGTGCTTTCATTACATTACCATGGGATATCAGTGACTATACTGTATGGGACACTTGTGTGTACGTGGGTGATTTCACATGTTATATGCACTCACACTTACATTTTAGACCAGCTAGACTACCCAGGATAAGAGATATCAATCACTACATAATTTAAAATTAAAATAATAATTTTAATACTGCTTTCCCATGTAAAAATAAAGTGTCTGTCTTGGTACTTGAAGTGGGAACACCTGCATACAAAGCCGGGACTCTAACCACTACACTACCTCAGCATGAGAGTTTCAGCTGTCTATTTTTATTTATCTTCTATGGGATGTTTAAGCAATGCTAAGCAGAGCCCATAATGTGCACACCCACTCAGCTATGCTTAAACATACCTTAGTATGGAAAAAAATTATAAAACAATTTATGGCCTTCTACAGCTTTCTTGCTGCAGGAGATTGACAGGTATGTGTGGCAGCCATCTGAACATTCTTCAGCAACCTGTACAGTTGATGGCTACGGCTGTACGGCACTTTTACATGGCAGACATTTGTGTTTCAGTCTTCATACCCTGCAGGAAGTCCATGCTACTGCAAACCTTTTATTCTATCACCTTTCAGGTTTGTCAGAGGAATATTTAATACAAGTCCCTATTTTTGTGACTTTGTCTACCCATTATTTATAGCTTTGTACAGCACAGAATGGGATATGTACCCTTTTCCTCACTGTAGTATGATCCCAGAGTTGGTGTATTGGTGTATTTGTTTAACAAGGCATGGGAGAGATGCAGGGGGGGTCTTGCTCTCCTTGCGAAAACTTAACATATATTTTTTATTTTTTTTATTTTGTTTTAGAAGTTTCAAAACATTGATCTTCTTGTCTCAGCCCTTTGAAGTTCAAAGTTTTGAAACTTTGAGCTTTAGAAGTAGATCCTGATATATATATATAGGTCTACCTGAAAACGCCAAAATCACAGATCGCCGACAATGAGAACACTGACACCGGAAGATCAACAATAGATAAGACCAACAGTTGGGAATCCCGATGCTGAGAACACCAATATGTTAAGGTAAGTGCGTGATAGGGATGGACGTTAGGGTCAGGGTGTGGGTAGGGTAAGTGTGTGATAGTGACGGATGTTAGGGTAGAGTGCGGGTCAAGTAATTGTGCGATAGTGATGGAGTTTAGGTTTAGTAGAGGGTTAAGTGAGTTAGGGTTAGGTTTCAAGTAAGGTAAGTGTGCAATAGTGACGCACTTGAGGGTTGGGGCGGATTAAGTGAGTTAGGGTTAGGGTAAGTGTGTGATTTTGACGGACCTTAGGGTTAGGGTTTGGGTTAAGGTAAGTGCATAGATAGTTGTGTATGAAAGGTTTAGTGTAGGTTTGTAAGGTTTTTGGTGTGCTTGTGTTGTGTGTGTGTGTTTTTCGGGAAAGGTATTTGTTTTGTTGATTGTCGGGATTTTGGTTTGTCGAGCATGTGAAGTTTCGTGTTTTGGAATTTTTTTTTTCACTTTTTTCATGTCGGTTATTTCGTTGTCGGTGTTTTGGTGTATCGGTGTTATCAGGTAGACCTATATATATATATATATGTGTGTGTATATATATATATATATATATATATATATATATATATATATATATATATATATATATATATATATATATATATATATATCTGGGGTCTCTCAGAGAATATTGATAGCCGACATCATCGAAGACGCATTCTTCGAGATGACATCCACAAAAACCCACTTCATCAACAGAACAGATGAACCAAATCTTTCCCAGGGTAAGTAATAAGTCACCCAAATGCACACAAAGCCAACACCAGAACACTCAAAGCCCACCCAGGTGGGGGCTATGCCAACCACAACCCCCAATGTGGGAGGCTGCACCCCCCCACACCCCCATCAATTAAATATACTAACTCTGAGACTAAACTACAGTTTGGGAAAAGGCAAATTTCAACTTCACAGCTTGCAGTTTACTTACTCTGGGAAATATTTTGTTCATCCGGTCTGTCGATGAATTGGGTTTTTGTGGATGTCTTCTCAATTAATCTGTCTTCAACTATGTCAGCTTTCGTATTATCAGGAAGACCCATAGATATATATAGATCTACTTCTCAATACCATAATTACACAACATCAAACAGTAGAATATCGAGATGAGAGCTGAAAATCCTGAACCCATAAGTATTCCCAGAGCAAGTAAACACTTGGCCAACACAACATTAAAACATACAGCACTAAGACCCACCTAGGTAGGGAGCTATGCCTCCACACCCTCCATTGTGGGAGGCTGTGGTCCCAACACCCACCCTACCTATGTATACCAATTCTGAGATTATATTACAGTGGAGAAAGAGCATAATTCCCCATGTTGAGCAAGTGTTTAATTGCCGTGTGAATACTTTCATGGTTCAGGATTTTCAGTTTTGTGATTTTTGTCTCAATATTCTGGTGTTTGGTATTGTGGTATTTAGAAGTAGACCCATATATATATATATATATATATATATATATATATATATATATGTATATATTTGTGTGTGTATATATATATATATATATATATAGTTATATATATATATATATATATATATATATATATATATATATATATATACAGAGAGAGAGAGAGTTCAAGCACAAACATTAGAATCCATCACCCATTAATGTATCAAACCTCATAGTAAATCCAGATGAAAAGAGCCCAAAACACTTAAATAAGTGTGCAGAAAACTTTTAACAGATAAAAATACTGCTCAGGATAAAGTGCCTTTGTAAAGGAAAGTAAACAGTCCAATACATCCAAAACTCCAAGGGCACAAATACCACAATGGGAGCCGACCTCTCACGAAAATACTTTATTTTAAGGACATAAAAAAGTATACAAACTTTCATGTTTAGATAAACGCTTACTGGTCATTTGTATACTTTTTTATGTCCTTAATATAAAGTTATTTTCATGAGAGGTTGGCTACAATTGTCGTGTTTTTGCCCTTGGAGTTTTAGATGTATTGTAGAAATCTTTTATTCCAGTAAAACAAACATTCAAGCAGCTTCTGTAGCAGCCATTCAGCTCCAACAACACAGACCAGTGACTGGTTTCACCCCCTGGTGTCATCGGTGAGAAATTATAATACAGCAACCACCAGTATTTATATGTCATAGTCCCCATTCAGTTAAAGGCACACGCATTTTAAAGTGCACATTCCCTAATATGGAAGATAATCAACTTTTTACATATAGAATTAAGTACATATAATCATCCACAATATTCTTGTTATTCTGTTGTTAATCAAAATGTTGAGAAAGAAGACAGTGAAAATATGAATCAAGCATCACCAGTTATTATTAAGTCCCGGCTTATATAAAGCCTCCAACTTGACCATCGACATCCTTTCCTTTTTATCTAAAATCTCATGTTTGGTAGTGTCTGACATTCTATCCCCTTTCAATCAATCCCAACAAAAAGGATTTGTGCTGAGGTATGTTCTAGTTTATGTTTATAGAGTGCACTTCTCTGACGTTTACAACTGATATCACTAAGATGCACTGCAATTCTACTCTTCAGATTCCAGGAGGTCTGCCTGACATAAAATGCCCCATATTGGCAGACCACCATATAAACTACCCACTCTGTATGACAAGTTATCAAATATCTAATGTTAAATACTTTTGAAGTGTTAATAGATGTGAATGACTTTGTCCGTAAAACTACCCTACAATACATACAATTCCCACAAGCATTGCTATCCCTTGGTACAATAGTTATGTTCATTCCTTTTGGGCCAGTCAATCTTCTTATACCAAGAAAGTGACTCACCAATATTCTTCTCTCTTCTGTAACTATAGGAACATCTAGCATCTAGGCATTGGTCAAAGAATGGGTCAGATTTCA
This sequence comes from Protopterus annectens, assembly GCF_019279795.1. Taxonomy (NCBI): domain Eukaryota; kingdom Metazoa; phylum Chordata; order Ceratodontiformes; family Protopteridae; genus Protopterus; species Protopterus annectens. Next base: position 1,466,169,268 of record NC_056728.1, on the reverse strand, counting down.
AAATTTCCCAATGTTTGGTAACAACTTCCCTGATTTTGAAAATGCATGTGCCATACTATATAACAAATCTGAGTTTGGAATTGGTTGTATCCAATATTGCAGGTCTATTAATCTGCAAAGAATCTACATTTCTATTTCTCAAAAAGTTGTCTCTGATATAACCAGATGCCTTAATTTGTTCTTTCACAATATTATTTTTCTGGTAGCTTCTTCTTATAAACCTGTTACCCATATCCTTCAGTTCAAGTTTGTATCCCTCATCTTCACTGCAAATATGCCTAAGTCTTTGAAATTGTGACTTTGGTTTATTGGCAATAATATGTTTAGTGTGACAGCTGCTAGCTTCTAAAATGGCATTCTTCGTAAACGGTTTTCTATATAAGCTGGTAATCATACAACCATTTGTTTTCTTACTTATCTTAACATCTAAAAAATCAATACAGTTTTTTTCAATTCTATCAGTAAACACAAGTCTAAACTCATTTGAATTCAAATATTTAACAAATTTTGACCAATTAGTAGGAGTTCCTGACCAAATGCCCCAGCAGCCATCCAGGTAGTGATGCCACATAATTAAATCTTCTTTAAACAGGTTCATATCACTGTAAATTATCTGTCATTCCAAATACCCCATAAAGAGGTCATCATAAATTGGTGCAAATGTAGTGCCCATGACAGTTCCCTTCATTTGTAGATAACAATAAAAAAATAAATAAAACACGTTATGTTCTAATACAAATTGTACAAGGGTAATCAAGAAATCAACATGTCCTGGTGAATACATACCATATATTTCGAGCCAATGTTTCAGGGCCCGAATACCCCCACTATGTGGGATGTTCATATACAAAGATTGAACATCCAGGGTACAAAGAAAAGAACTGGGACTCACTTGTAGATCATTCATTAAACATAAGAATTCATTAGAGTCTTTTAATCTGGCTCTTACCAAATGTAGTAGTGGTTTCAACTGATGTTCAAGATATACTGACAAAGTTTCTGTTAAAGAACCTCTCCCTGACACTATAGGTCTTCCTGGAGGTTTAATGGGTGTTTTATGTATATTTGGCAAGATGTAGAATCTCTGAGGTTTAGAGTCAACCATTCTAAGTTGTTCATAAAGAGATTCTGATATATCTCCACATGACATAACATTCAAAAGAAAAGCATCAATTTTTCTTTTGAAATCCATAGTTGGATGTAATGGCAGTTTATGACAGAATCTGCCATCATTTAATTGTCTCAAAGCTTCACTCAGATATTCAGTTCTTACCCATATGACTATGGCACTCTCCTTGTCAGCCTTAACCACCACTATATTTTTATTATTTTTAAGCTTCATTCATGCATTTCTTTCAGACCTAGTCAAGTTGTTACCAAAATCTCTAAAAATCACATTCTGATTTATATGCAAATCATGTAGCACCATGTCTTCAAATAATTTCACCCTGGGGTGATAGGGTGGCTGAAAAGTAGATTTCCTAAAGTGAAAAACATCCATAGGAACATTACTTATATCACTTTTGGTGTCAACAAAATACTTTTAAGTTTACATTTCTACAGAAATGTTTAACATCTAAGCATACATCAAATTCAGAAGTAAAGCATGATGGTACATAGCGGAATCCTTTATTGAGTACACTTATTTCTTGTGAAGTGAACTCATAATTATTGAGATTACCTATTAAATTGTCCATTTCTTCATCTATATTCTCCACTACATTCTCATCAGGTCCTTCAATGCTTGTTCTATGTTGCTCCCGGGTCTGCTTGCGATGTTTGCGCTCTCCTCTCCTAAAGGGCCTCCCTTTTCCCCTGGATTTCTTATAAAAAGGTCATGTTGATTCTTTGATACAATCTCCCTCTGTATCAGTACTGGGGGGGGGGGGGTTGATGAAAAATCTGAAGTGCTTAAATCAGTGATGCCTTCAAAAGCCCACATAGGCTTCAAAATAGATCTATTTCTTTTACGTTTATATTTGAACCGTCTATTGGTTGAGTCAGAAAAATGCACTGACCTCTTTGCTGTTTTCCATGAAAAAACAGCATTACTTTTAACATCCTCCATGTTTCTATTAAATTTCTTTATTTTCTTGTTTCACACTTCCCTCTCAAAAGCATTAACTTCACTCAGGTATAAATCATACATTTTGCCATAATCCGCTTCACTTTCATGTTGTTGTATATTTTCAAGACATTCATCCAATTTCATTTTGATATCAGTCAAAGGATGTTCATAAAAATCAATAAGCAACTCTATAAACATTTTCAAAGCCATTTGTTGTATTAAACGCCATCTTGATATAAAATCACTGTCTTCTTTCCCAACCCCTGGTTCCAAGTAAACTCTCAGGCCATGCAGATCAATCTTAGCCCCAACATATGCTTTGAGTAATTTAATATGCCAAATGGTAGAATGAAATTTTTTTGTCAATAAAGTCAATTCTTTAAACATGTGTTCCATATTAACAATGTGACGCACCTCCACAACATTCTCTGTTCTTTTATCACCATTGCGGCCTTCAAAACAGGCCACATCATCTTTATCTTGTAAAAGGTTGCTAATGAAAGCATGAAGGTCGCCTCCTGTAGCCATTGATGAAAAAGATCTTATTGCAAAACGGCCCCACGATTAAATAATCCAGTAGTACATCAGCAGAAACATTGGTCAACACTGTGTTTATATTAAGTGTATAATATTTTTACACATAATAGCTTTGGCCCAAATAACAGAATAACAAGAATATTGTGGATGATTATATGTACTTAATTGTATATATAATAAGTTGATCATGTTCCTTGAAAAATATGCTTTTTGGATGTAGGTTCCATATTAGGGAATGTGCACTTTAAAATGTGTATGCCTTTAACTGACATATAAATACTGGTAGCTGCTGTATTGTAATTTCACACTGATGACACTAGGGGGCGAAACTGGTCACCTGTCTGTGTTGTTGCAGCCAAATGGCTGCTACAGAAGCTGCTTGAATGTTTGTTCTACTGGAATAAAAGTTTTCTGCACACTTAAGTGTTTTGGGCCCTTTTTTTCTGGATTTACTACGACAATGTTAAAACCATGAAAAGCAATACATCCAATCCTGTGATAAGCGCTTTCGGGCTCTTGCCCTTCATCAGATAGATTATGAAAGTACCAAATTTCATTTTATATTAGTAACAGCCAATCATATTCATACTGACAACCAACCACATTTCAGTATTGTACCCACCTGTTCTTCAAGGCGGGCTTCATAGGAATAACCTCATTAAGCCCTGGATATCTATGAGCATGACGCTTAATTATCCACCTTGTTTCTTCCCTTTTAGTATAATTTTTTATATCTCCCCCTTTAAAACTCTTATGCACATTCAATATTTCCCTAAACTTAAAGTGATGTCCCTCTCTTTCATTAATGTGCCTATATAGTGCATTGTGTTGATTTTTGGTTCGGATCGAAGATAAATGTTGCAGGATCCTAATCTTAAACATATTATTGTTTTTTCCTACATAAAAGCATGAACATAGCTGACATTCAGCAAGATAAACAATATCTGTTGTCCTTCGTGTAGACTTAGCCTTAAATTCAAAATTCCTTTGTGTGACCAGATGTTTAAAACTAGTTTCCTTGCTAATGAAACCACATGCTTTGCATGAGCCACATGATCTCGTACCTTCCTTAATGATAAGTTTTTCTTTTCATTCATTTTTAACTATCCCAATATGTCCTTAAGGTTCTTGATTCTTCTAAAGCCAAAATTAGGTTGATCTCCTACTAGTCCTGCTAGTTTCTCATCAGTTTTTAAATGTTCCAATTTTTCTTTATTATGTCATACACCTCATGAATGTTATTGCTATAAGTGAATATCATTCTAGTTTTTGATACTTCACTCCCTATACTGTTGTTACATTCAGTATCATTGTGACTTAAGTTACTTCTTAGCAGAGGACCTATTTAACCTTTTCTATATTCCGCTTTGCAGCTGGTCACATTACGAACTATTTTTTTTGCTATAACCTCTGTTCATAAAGTGTTTTTCCAACTTTTCTATCTCTGCTTCAAATACTGTCTCTTCGGTACAAATCCTGGATACTCTGCTAACCTGCCCCTTCACTATATTTCTAAAAGTGAATCTCAGGTGCATGCTGTCATAGGTTAATAGGCTGTTTCTCCAGCAATCCTTTCTATATAAAGCCATCTTAAAACCTTCTCTGTCCTGTTTTACCCTAACATCTAAAAAGTCAATCTCTGTACTTGAAAGTGTAATTGTGAACTGAAAAAATGTAGTGGTTTCCTCTGTGTAAGACACAAATTGTTGTAAATCATTCTCATCACCCTGCCATAAAATAAAAACATCATCAACAAAATGCCTATACAAAGAAATTCTACTCCTCCACATATTGGTTTCATGTAGCACAAATTGTCTTTCCCAAAATGAGAAAACTAAATTAGCATATTTATTTGCACAGGGGGTCCCCATGTCTACCCCTTGTGTTTGTTTATATACTTTGTTTGAGCAAAGAAAAACATTGGCCGGGATTCACTAATCCTCTGTGTAAGACTAAATAAGTCTTACTTGGAAACTGCAGCCTAAGAGGATGACGTCAGCACGGCATGCATATTCATGAGGGTGCGCTGACTCAACTCTAAGGCTAACGCGGAGCATGCACGAGTGCAGGTCGTGTGTCAGACTGCCAAGCAGTCCAAAAATCCACACCCCTGCAAGTCCCTCAATTTGCAAATGTCAACTGAAATGAGCGAGTCCACTCAAATGTGTACATACCCAACACTACACTCCCCCACATTCTAAATCCCTGTACAGTTATAAAATGTAAAACTTTCCTTTTTTCTTTTTATTATTCCTGATATAGCTGCCCGTATTTGCGTGTGTTTGTGCGGATTTGCCCATTGCTTAGCTACAGGTAGAAGTTTAGACATCGAAGAGGATAATAAGAAGAAACTTATATGCAAATTAAGCCAAATAGCAATAGCGCAGTGGTAGAGACTTCGCACAAAAAGGAGGCTTTCTCTGTTCGAGTCCCACCACTCACCGTTCTATTTTCTGTAGGAAACCGGTATAGAAAAATAATTCCTGACATTTATCTTTTACATTTTAGTAAAAAGCATTGAAATGGCCTATGTAGTAGTGAACGATATTATATATATATATATATATATATATATATATATATATATATAAGAAGGTGAATTGGTTATGCATACTGATGAATGCATAAGTAACATATCATAAGCAATGAGAAGCACTGCTAAGCAAAGTTTACCAGTGTTAAGCATATTTAAGTATAAATGCTCATAGCTTAGCACTGCTTTAACTAGCGCAATGGATTTGCGCGGAGCTGTACATCGCGCCAACTAGCGCAAACAAAACATGTTTGCGCATAGCTGCGCACCACGCTAACTTGCGCAACATCGGGCAACATTGGGCAACATCGAGCAAAGTAGAGCAATGTCGAGCAATGTAGAGCAACGTCGAGCAACGTAGAGCAACATTGGGCAAAGTTGAGCAAAGTCGGCTAAACACAGCCACACACCTAGCCGGTCTGGCCAGTAGTAAAATAAAAAGCAATGACAGGCCTCGAACCCAGGATACCGTGCACCATAATCACAGTACTGAACCACTAAACCATGACAGCTTTTGATATTCATGCACTCTCAACACACATATACATATTAATGAAAGTTTACACAGTTCAACGCAGGTGTGCTTTCAGCTGAGAATTTTCAATACTGGCCAATCACAAATAAGTGCGGGAAATGAGGCATATTTAAGCTCCATAGGCAGGAATACTTGCCATAACTGTTTGTAGCTCCCATCTGCAGGCAGCATGGCTGGTGATGGAGAGGGCTCTCGCTTCCGAGTGCAACGGTGGGGCATTGAGGAGTCAAAAGTGATGGTTTGGGTCCTCGTCCATAATCATGATGCCAAACTCCTGCAGGGCCAGTTCCAGGGCACTGAATACAAAGCGGAAGCCTGGAACCATCTCGCACATGATCTCACCAGTGCCACAGGCATCCCTTGGACTGGTGAGCAGGTCAGACACCACTACTCAGACCTGAAGAGATGCAAGGAGGACTGACTGAACCAGTGGATACAGGAGGCCCGTGGGATGGAAAATGCCCCACTACTGAGTAGGTAGCCATGGAATGAATTATGTAAGAATTGCTATCGTAGTCTATATTATGGATAGGTACGTCTCAATATCACTTCATTTACATCACAGCTGCAAGTGTCCGTGCTGTGAATCAGCAAGCCTATGCAGATAGGCTGCTAAGGCTGTGCCACCAGGCAGGTTAGTAATTATTCTGCATGTATTGTTATATAAAATAAGTGAGAGAGCCTGAAATAAAGTATTGTAGCCCAATAATAAAGGTATAATAAGTCTTGAATAACATCTCTGCATGTACTGTTATATAAAATAAGTGAGAGAGCATGAAAAATAGTGTTCCAACCCATTATTAAAGGTATAATACATCTTGAATGAGTCTTCTGCATGCACTGATACATGAAATAAATGAGAGAGCCACTAGAAAAGTGTGTAATGTAATTAATAAAGGTATAATTCCTGGAGTGTGTCCGTGTCACTTTCTTCGAAATGTTGTTGTACTCTTGCATTATAGAAATAGTACTGTTGTGTTAAGTGCTGTCAACCCACACTTGGTTAGGCCCATAGAAAGTGGATAAAGGGAGTGCCAGTAGCTGTTAAGCATATATACAGTCCTCAACTGTTGGTTCATGGCTGGCATGTATAGGTAAATCTGGCACATGAGTAGCTTGTTATTGTGTTCCCCAGAAATGTCATTGTGCTGCTAGAAATGTAGCGGGCTGTTAAAATATAACTGATAATGTCACCTGAACACATCCAGATATGTAAATATATAAATATAAATAAAATATATAAATACGTAGCAGTAACATCTGCATCCTGGACAGTTTGAATGTCAGATACAGGTCAGGTATATAAGGAACTAGCAAAACCCATTTCAAAATTTAACAGACATTGCCTAGTGTAATAAGCCATGTAGGGGATATATACCTGCAGTCAATAGGAATGTAGTGTAAACTATAAGTACATATAATTTGTTAATAGAGGCATCTTTTTACACCCTACTGTATGTGCATAAACAATGCAATTCCACACCTCAATGGGTATGTCTAATCTGAAAACATTTGTTGGGACATATGTCCTATTGGTTTATAAATATCTGCATTTACTTTGATGCATGTGCCCTGTTCAAATACCATAATCTTGGTGGCCTGTTGCCACCAATCAATCCTGCATGCTGTTGGAATGTCCACTGTTGTTCTATATGTGTTATGCTTGCTGTTCAGCTGTTGGAACTCTGGTGTTTTGGGTTAATGGGAATATTACTGCATGCTGTTACAACTAATTTGGAATGCTGTTGGCTGTTACCAACCCATATTGTCATTAAATCCTCCTAAACATAGAATGTATGGGAAGGCGGACCCACCTGTCCCACCTCAGCTGACGATGGCACCTGGCACCAGTAGGTCCGGTACCCAGCCCGGGACCTCCTCCTCCATTGGCCCTGTGCCACTTTTGGGTGGAAGCACTGCAGGGGATGGGGCTCGTCCCCCCCTGCAAGCGTCCACCTATCACCTTCTGAATAGTGGTGCGTAGGGAGATCAAGCGTTCAGTCGCTGATCCTCTATGCCAGCTTGAGGCTGAGCCTGCCCCTCCTATGCAGTCCCCAGCACAGCCACCCTCTGGGCTGTGAAGGTGCAGTGTTGACTGCCCATGGGTGGGGATCTCAGTTCCACTGTTGCCATCTGTGGGCTCATGGGCTTGCGATTTCCAAACATCCTTCCCTGTCAATGTTGTTGTGTCATATTTCACCCCTGTGTGTATCTTGTTTGTCTTGTCTGTTTACCTCCCCAACCTACCTCCCCAAATGTACTTACTTTCCCTACCCCACATTCCACCCTCACTTGAAAAAAAAAAGGGCAATCTGCTCCCAAAAAAAAATTATGCCCCATACATAGCTGACCATTTTGCACACATGACCGATGGACACATAAACTGATATTTGATTGGTAGTGCAACATACTTTGTTGTCCTTACCCCTCTCTCAGGGGTGGAAGGTTTCAAATTTCCCTCCAAATTACTTGCATATGCACAGCTGTTGCTGTTAAAGAAATGGGCAGCTATGGACCTTCCCTACACCCGTCCTGCACATCCTGAGCTGTTTTCCCTACTGTCTTTCCCTCTTTGTGCCCCTTTTTCACCACATTCCTATCTCCCCATTTTCTTTTCTTTCAAAGAAATGAGCGCAGGAGTTAGCAGGAGTAAGCACTTTTAAGCAGTAGTTAGTGGGTTTGCGAGTGTGCGCTTGTGTGCGCTTAGCTAAGTATTGCTAAGCTTCACGCAAACCCGCACAAACCCACTTACAACTGCTTAAAAGTGCCTTAGTCACCCTGCATGTGAGGGCCCTTGTTCTGCTCAGCAGCAAAATAAAATACCACTGTTAGTCTCAAACCCCAGACCTTGGACACACTATACTGCATGAACTACCTCTAAGCCACAGTAGATCTACAGCAGGTTGTTGCTGAAATATATATATCCCACATCAGAATGAGTGAATGTAAAGGAAAGATAGGAATGTCATAACACAAAACCTGTTCTGTGGAAGTTTACCAGCAGTTGTTGTGGAATTGCATTACATGACTGTGATAAAAGAACCAGACATTCTAGCAGTAAATAATGTTACAGCAGCACTTTACAACCCCCACACAGTATCATAGCAGGACAATCACCACCAAAACATACAAAATACCTGTGTGTTCAGGATCCAGCAAGGATGTAGGTAGGCATACTCAGTACTGGAAATGTCCAGTTTTCATGAGCATCCTGTGCTAATGTCAACAATAAAAAAGCACCAACTGTGCAGAAGTGAGTACATTAATATTCACAGTATAGCAGTTCACAAACAGTTCATGTGCCAAATGAATACATCTCAATAACTACGTATGTATGGCAGCTAAATATATAAGTAGAAAAGAAACTACATACTCCCATGTACCTTGTGTTAGCATTTGTAGGGGTGAGTACAATTCTACACTGACAACTGTGTACTGAAGTGGCAACATTCAGGTCTGAGTACAACATTGAAATCACTGGCTACACCCCTAGCTTCAGATATAAGAAGTATACCAACCTTCTGACTTACACAACGGTGTCCACAGCAAACAAGCATGGGCCCCACTTTGGAAAACTGAAAGGGCTATGCCTACCTGACCTAGCAATTTATAGCATTGGGTTGCTATGACAGTGAGTACTGCAATTACCACACAGCAGGCTGCATGCAATTGCCAAATGGTGGACACCAACTGGTGCAGAGGCCATCACATGCACATGTGCAGATACCTATAAAAGCAGGCTGTGCTTGCGGTCCACACATGAAATTATTTCATTGCAGCTATGGAGAGAGAGAGAGAGAACGAGCAAGCGAGAGAGAGAGAGAGACAGACAGACCGACAGACATCGACATCTACAACAAGAGCAACAGCAACAGTAACAGAAAAAAAAGATATTAAAAAAAAAATATATATATATATATATATATATATATATATATTAAAAAAATATATTAAAAAATATATATATTAAAAAACAAAACAAAAAACAAATTATACAAAACACACGGAACTGACAAATACAAACACATACAAAGGAAAGGTATGTAACAGATATGTATTTACTGACATGTAGTAGATGTTTTTGAAGAGTACTCTACATACTCTGAATCATCCATATGTGGCAGCATTACGTATCTATGCACAAATACCCTCCATAACTACTGCCATGGAGAAATCAGTGTGTAGCTGTGTGCAGTGGGATATGACTGTGACCTATGTAGTTCAGCATTAAATGTCAAACATCTGATCCATGTTATCTCTGTTCTGTACAGTAGTGTGTACAATGTCTGTTTGGGGGAGTAGCACATACAGTTATATAAACATGGATGTGACAGAGTAACAAATGCATGATAGTCATATTAACATGTAGCTTAGCATTGGCAACAGCTGTACCAGGCTAGTATGCTAATCTAGCATTTGCAGATATATATACACCCTCTAATATTACTGTGTGCTCACATGTGACACCTGTTCATGTTGCAACAAGGCCCAACAGGTCAGCCGTGAGGTCCACGGACTTACAACAATATGGACTGTGTGTCTGTATGGCATACACATACTGAGAGATCAGTCTGTGTCAGATATATTAGCATCTGTACATGTGCATAGAGCAAGGGATGCACTATAACTTTTTGTGAAGGATGGACATATATATGTTGGTGAAGGTTGTTATGTGCATATTTCTATGTAGGTTGCAGTGTGTGGCAAACAAGACAGCATACAGTGCTGGTATATGACATGTGGTGGTTAAACGCTGTGGGTATGATTTGTCAAGTTTGCAGTGTTGCAGCCAGTGAGGCCTGATAAAGCTACATGGGCTGAGAACACCTTCAATGCATTCCACACAACACTGCGCAATATTATTACATAACTGTATACCTCACAACCTTCGCATAATTGATATTCCCACCATGAAAGGTGGGCTGTATATGTGCCTATATGTATATCTATATGTATACCAATGGATGTTAATATGTATGTATATATATATATATATATATATATATATATATATATATATATATATATATATATACAGAGAGAGAGAGAGAGAGACAGGGTCATATTTACTGTGACAGATGCCTGGTGACAAAGCCATGGACTGAAGCTCAATGTTGAAACTGCATTGGCATCCCTTCTGGCAAAACCTCTGTACCCATGAACTACCACATAGGTGGTAGTCTACTTAACACCGAAAGTGTGATAAGAGACCATGGGACACAGGTGGATAGTAGTCTCCCCTTTGATAATCACAGTGCCACACTAGTCATGTAATCTGTCTACGTGGCACACCTCCTCACAAAAGGTGTGTCATCCAAGGAAATATAGGTCAGTGTTCCCCTCTACTCATCGCACATAAAACCCATTATAGAGTACAATACCCCATGTGGTATGTACCTCACAAGACATCTACAGCAACTGGAAAGGCCACAGACATACCTCACAAAGTGTAATACCGGCCTCAAACAGATTCCCTATGCAGACCGTCTCACAAAACCACAGCTAGACTGTGTTACATACCGCCTACCCAGAGGTGACCTTGCCTAACATACAAAGCTATATCAGACTCAGAGCTGTTGGACATGCTCCACATAAACAGACCGCAATCCCTACCAGCTACACACTCTAGGGACCTAAACCTTGTCACCTCAATAGACAGAACATGCTGGAGGGATAGATTCCTATCTCAGAGACATCCCATACTCTGGAACAAACCACCTATCAATAGCAAACCAAGCTCCTCATTAGCAGTCATCATGAATAATCCTGATGATTGGATGGGAGATAGGAAATACACAGCGGGAATCACCTTTGTGGCTCTGCTGGACAGGGGCACATGAAATTAGATTACATGTGTGTCAAAGGCCAGGGTGCATATGGCTTGGCTTCTATAGGCCCTAGGGCCAATAGCCTATTACCTACCTATGAACCAATACACACCCACATGTACTTGTTGCAATAATTGCTATGTGAGGTTGACTGAGTGTGATGGTGAATGTGTTGGTGAATGTGTCGAGGTTCTGTCAATGTGTGTCTGCCTAGCAATAGCTCTGATCCCAGCAAAATATGTGTATGTTATTGCTAGGCAGAAAAAGCAGTATGGCATACGGTCTGACTTAGTCCCTTGGTGTGGACTGGGGTGTGCCATTGTAGGCTAAAGCAGTACATGTATGCTTATTGATTGGTATTGCTGGTGAATCCAAATCCTGTATAAACTGTAGTACTACCTGAAGCTGTATGCCTAAACAGCACAGTATGGTGTATGTTCACATTGCTTGGAAACACTGTTATGTGTGTTCCCGGTAGTCCTCACAGATTACATACCTCAGGCATAATGTTTTGTAAGTACTGACACACAGTACTGTATGGTACACAGGTAAAGCTCATCTGGGTTGCCATACCTTTGTGTCTTTTATGTATGTGTGATGTGTGTGTATGCCTGTAACATGCCCTCGGTCATATGTGTGTTACAGGATATAAGTGCGTATCTAGCAACATGTATAGTCTAGTACAGCAGTATGCCACCTATACTAACGAATGTGCACATATGTTAGGCAGGGGTTTGCCACCAACAACTAGTGTGGTATACTGGTAATACTGTAAACTGGACTTTACAATCATTGCAATGGATGACATATTTCATTATGCATTAGCTTGATATATACCTCCTGTGGCTAGGTGGTGCATTGTGTTGGATACAGTGTGACATATACTGTTGTATAGTCTTACATACTGGTTTCTCTTTATTGCTGTGCAGAACATGGTTTGATACATAGAGCGTGCCAGGCACTGTCAGGCAGTTGTGCTATGAGCACTGATATGTGGTATTGAAAGTGTGTATCCTCTGACAGCCAATAGGTTGCTATATATGGCAGTTCAGTGATATCTGTACTTTAGAATGTTAAGTGTGCCACATGACTTGCTCAGACATATTGTTTCATTGTCTTCCAGGGTCATGGCTCACCATCGCAATCCGACATATAGCCCAGCTGAGGATGAGCAGATCACAACCAGCTTGGTTCAGCACTATGCCTTGCTGTTCTCAAGAACCAGCCAGGACCAGCATGAGCGGACTGCACTGTGGCAAGATGTTGTCCATCGGGTAAATGACATAGGCATGCATAACCAGACATATGAGCAGGTACACCATCACTGCAATGATTTACTTAGACATGTCCGGCAGCATGCGTCTGATGTCCGTACAAAACAGCTTGCCACAGGTGGTGGAGTAGCCATCCATCCCCCCCTCACCAGAGTGGAGGAGCTGCTCCTCAGCCTGGTGGCTCCTGGCCAACAACAACAGCAGCAAACATGTATCATCATGGAGGCCGGAGCCACCCAGCGAGTTGACACGGAGGTGCAAGTAACATGGCATATCTGTAGACTACTGTTACCTCTATTGGTAAATCATGCATATGTGAGATGTGTACTGTGTAGTTAGAAGATGTGGAGCCTGGTGTTGTGCAATACTGATAATTTGGAACATAATCTGTAGGCCTGTGACTGTCAAGCATTGTGCTACTGTAAGATTGCAAACCCACAGCAGCAATGCCACAGTTGTTGCCACTGACAAACTGTCTCATATCCTTGTAGGTCCCTCTGGTGTGACAGCAAGGCAGCAGACCCATGCTGGTGAGTGTGTTCTACATTTAATATTGCATGATATATGTGCATGTCATAGGTGAGGTGTAGGACATGTACACGTAACACACCTACGCATAATGCATGCTGTGCATGTTTGCTGTGAGACTATGCACATCCCAGTAACGTGTGTAGCTGCCTCAAACACATGCAATACACAGAGCATCCCACACAATTGTGGCAAAACTATAGTGGACATTGGATAGGCAGAGTCGATACACATGCACACAACATACACAACATTGTCATACGCAGTACACGTTAATATGCTACACATGGCATATTCAGACACCCGCTGTAAGGTCACACTCCAGTATCCCAAATGTCATCCACACAGCACACATAATATACCTGAGGGGTAGGGGCCTATCATGGGGCTGTGCGACACTCTGCAACACATAACACATTCATGTTAGGCAATGCTCCCTATTGGGCACCTTAAAAACCCATGTAACAACTGGTTGTGAAATGGAGAATGTAGCCATGGTACTGCAGTTCAGGTACAGCATGCTAGGTGCTGGTCTGGCACACATTAGTAGCCTTGAGTGACCACATGATGCTGCATGATGCTGGCTCATGGTACTACACCCCATCCAGTTACAGTAACCACAGTACTACACATAGCATTCATTGCTATGCACCTCACTGTTGTGTGTGTGCAGGCATATGCACCTATACACAATATGCATAGCAATCACCATTTGTACAAAGTGACACATATATGTCTTGTAATGCTATGGAGTGTATAGGGCACATAACACACATTGGGTATGTGTGATGTTTAATGTTGCAGTTGTGTTGTAGCATGTTATGTCATGGCTGGCACTGGCATGTACACAATATGTCCTACACTCACCATAACCACTGTACAATGGCTATGTTGAGCAATGGTATTCCATCAGGTATACATGCACCACTCATCCTGTGTGTATACATAGCATGCATGTGCTAAACCTATGTCCACAATTATCTGCTAAAGACACAGATGTTCTAATCAGAAATGGATATATATGTGACACGCAGATACACATGCAGCCATGGTATGTATACCTGTGAGTGATGGTGCACAGGACATTGCAGAGCTTTCAATACTTGCACAGCAATGTTGTGTCCATGTACACATTGTGTTCCAGGGTGATGCCAATCACCGAACAACAACACACATGCATCAGAGCCATGTATACTGTTATTAGCAAGGGATGTCTACACCCGCACTGCATGCTGTTGAGCAACACACGTCCTGCATGCTGACGTGTGATATGACTGCTTGGCTTGTGATACTTTACCCCACCATCAACCGCTATTGAGTATGTTCCGGATTGCAGGTGGTGTGTGTGTGTGTGTGTGTGTGTGTGTGTGTGTGTGTGTGTGTGTGTGTGTGTGTGTGTGTGTGTGTGTGTGTGTGTCTAAGTGAGGAGTGTATTTGTGTGCATGTGTGCATGTGTTCATGTGTGCATGTGTTCATGTGTGCATGTGTGCATGTGTGCATGTATTCATGTGTTCATGTGTGCATGTGTGCATGTGTGCATGTGTTCATGTGTGCATGTGTGCATGCGGGCATGTGTGCATGTGTTCCGATATCATGTACAGTCGTAAAGTGTGTTTCCTGTCTTCCTCTCACAGGTGCTGAGGTTGGGCTGGTTCACTGCAGCAGGGAACCTGATGTCACTGAACAAAATAGTGATGATGAGGATAGGTGTGTTTAGGCACAGGCATGTTTTCCAGGGTCTGTCGTTGGGCCACCAATTGACAGAACACAAGTTTCCACCCCATCCATGCACACAGTCGTACTGCCAATACATCCATCATCAATGCCCTTAGCTGAGGGACAGTGTACACTCGGCATTGGCCAGGACAGTGTGGTATCTATGGCACATGCATCCCGACACAGCAGCCATACCCAGATGTCTGGAAGGGTACCACATAGGCAGATGTCCAGGGGTTCTCGTCAGAGCACTGCTGCTCATCATGCCCCTGGCAGACGTGCCACAGGTCTTAAAACCTCACACATGTTCCAGGCTGTCATGGAGGCACAGGCATGTATGGAACGGTACACCAGACAGGGACTAAGGGCACAGAGGGCACATAACACCACTGTAATTGACAGTATCCATGATCTAGCAGGTGCCATCCGTAATTACACTGAGGTCACTGATAGACGTTGGGGTGAGACATTAGATGCCCTCCGCAATGTCATGTCAATGTGTCTGGATAGTGCGGGATGGTTCAGACGTCGATGTGGACTTATGTCAGCAATATCAGCAGCTGGCAGTCACCGCGGACATCTCTCAAGCCACAGCCGCTCCCGTAGTGCCAGTACCAGCCCCAGCAATGTTGGGGGTGGGCTGTCCATAGACCGTCCTAGAAGACCATGTGCACGTGGCTCTGGACAGTCCCAGCAGGGACCTGGGTCCAGTGTACATCTGTCCACCTCTGAGGATAATACCCAGTCTGGCTTAATACCTGATACTGTCAGTAGCACACCTGCCAGGCACAGGTACCATGTCTGTGGCCAGAGATGGTGATCTGTAAAGCCTGGCATGTACATTCTGTGGCTGTCCCACAAATCTCCGCATATGGCAGACACATGGTGGAGCTGTGTGCATGCAAACACACACACACATAAAACAGACACCTAGGGCTAACACATACCCGCACACATTACATCAACATTGGCACATAGCAGTACTTTTGGCCCTCACACACAGGCACACACACAGACACACACACACACACACACACACACACACACACACACACACACACACACACACACACACATGTCGATTGTATGGCTCAATGTAGGCCTCTGGCAAACCAACACACCCTGTGCATATGATGAAACCTGTGCCACCTCCTGTCATCTGTAACATTGATGCAGTAACAGGCTACCATGGTGCTGATGCACAGGGTGACTTTATAGCAGTATAGCAATGTTAGAATGTTGTCAGCAGTAGAGTGTAATGATATCCTGGAAGGTGTAGCTGAGCAGGCATGATGCATTAAAGCTATGATTGTCAATGTAGTATTGTTTACACCAGTGTTAGTTCCAATAGTGTATTGTCTGCCCACGTGCCACTTGGCTGATGTGTGTAGTATTGGCAACATGTGTTAGAGAGTGGACAGTACTTGTGGGATGTGTGTAGCACAGATTTGCAGGTGTACATTTGTGAACATGGTGGAGATGCACTGTCTGCATGTACGTGCATAGTGGACACATGGACAGGGTGACATGCCCTGTGTTACACAGTAACACTCCATAGTTTCTATTGGTGGCCAGTATGCATTGTACTACACACATTTTGGAACTTGAGTGCAAATGTGTGTATGACATGGTTTGACACTGTCCTGTGGGTGATACTGTTACTATCTGTCATTGTTTTGCATTCTGGTAGTATACATAACCTCAACAGCCTGACCATAAACAATCGTTAGATGATGTCTTGACAACTGACACACAGATGTAGGACACACAGTAACATTTGGATCCTTCAGGTACTATACTATGCCAGTAACCAGTGGTATTCACCTGCACCCATTTCTGAGACCACTCCTGTTTGCCATATAGCTCTCTTAGGTACAAGCAATCACAGTATGGATATGTCCGTCCATGTCTGGAAATGCATACTGTGGCCTATAATGCATTCTCCAGATGACACACACATCCTCCACAAGGGTATCATACAGACAGATACCTGTTGTCTAACCCATGCTGTAAAGCTATACGCCAACCAGAGCATAGTCATCCACATTTACAAAACATAGTATCCCCACAGTACCACATAGGTAGTAGCCACCAACATGTTGAACAGGTACCGATGTGTACATGCAGCCAAGTGTTACATCATCTCTACTTTGGTAATCACATTTCCAAAGGTATTTAGAAATCCCTCGCTGGATCACATAAGCAATAAGGGGTCTGCATGCATATCCACAAAGGTTGTTGTACACCTATAATGAACAGCCATCATTGACAGACTTTGCTGTGTTTGAACAGGTCTGTAATATACCTCAGCCATAAACCCTCACTCACACAATTCAATAGAAACCGTAATGAGTGTGTGTGACACGGATGACCTAGGCCAGGGATCACTGCAGTGGCTGGCCTTGTCACAAGCATACAGATGTGACCTAAGGTCTGGAAAGCAGCAGCACACTCTGGCAAAGATGACAGATGTGTTCATGGAGAAAGCAGGGTTCCCACCTATGAAATAATTGAGGTCACATGTACGTATATGTATTTGCCACACAGCTACCTGACGTGCAGTGCACATACTGTTGTCATACTGATATGTCATACAGTAGTAAAAGCAAAACCCACAATACATTGACCAACAGTGTCACACACACTCACCAAGTGCAGGCTTCAAACCCCTACCTAACTATTTCATGATACTAAAGGAGTACGCATTAACATGACGCATTATACACATTACTGGGAGTTATTGTTTCCACAGGTATATTTGTAGGATGGTGACATCGTCAGACTTGACAAAGATTAGTATACCACTTTTAAGGTGTTTTACTACTCTCCAAAAAGGCTGCTTTTCTCCAAGGAGATCACACACACTTGTCAAGTGCAGGATTCAAACCCCTACCTACCTCCTTCATGATACGAGAGAAGTATGCATTAATACAATGTGCTATACACATTACTGGGAGTTATTGTTTCCACAGGTATATTTGTAGGATGGTGACATCGTCAGACTTGACAAAGATTAGTATACCACTTTTAAGGTGTTTTACTACTCTCCAAAAAGGTTGCTCTTCTTCAAGGAGATCACACACGAACACACACTTGTCAAGTGCAGGATTCAAACCCCTGCTTAACTACTTCATGATACTACAGGGGTATGCATTTATACAACACGCTATACACATTACTGTGAGTTATACTTTCCACAGGTATATTTGTAGGATGGTGACATCATCAGACTAGACAAAGTGGGTTACATTAGGTGACATTAGGTGGGCTACATAGAAGGAATGTCTAAACACTTTGGCCATGTGATCATCAAAGTAGAGTTTACTATCTACCTTTGTCCCCAGGGCCATAATAACTTTCCCTGTACATACCGGATTACCACCTATGTGGTAATTTGTGTGCACTTTGTTTTATCCACAGGGGATGACTATGCATTCTTTGGCATTCTGCTTGAGGGCATTGTTTTGACACCGAGTATCTGTCTCTGTAAGACCCTTCTGGAGGATGTCTGTGTCAGCCATAGAGTCGATTATGGACCACAGTTAGCAGTCGTCTGCAAACCTGTTCAGCCATACTCCTCCCATGCTTGCCTGTACCTCTGAGCAGTATCTGCTGAACAGGTGGGGTCCCAGGACCAAAACCTGTGTGATGCCATTTGTGACTGGTTTAGAGTAGGACATGGCACCCGCAACCCTGAAAATGTGTGTTTGATCTGTGAGCCACTTGGCCACCCATCCTGTGACATAGCTGTTAATGTTCACGCTGGTAAGCTTGTCCATGATGACAGAGTGGGGAATGGTGTAGAAAGTCCTTAGAGAGGTCCAGGTGGGCTGTGTGGACTACTTTCACCTCCATCTATGTCCTTGGTAACTGTTTCAAATAAGCCAACTAGGTTTAGGAGGCAGGATATGCCTTTAACAAGGCCAAGTTGGGTAGAGTCCAGTGTCTGGAGGTCCCCAATGTCTCTGTTTATGGGTTCCATGACAATTTGCTCCATAGCTTTGCAGACCAGGCTGAGTAGACCTATAGGGCAATGGTTTTCAGGTTCTGTTGTGGCACCCCCTTTGTGGAGCTGGATGACTGTTGGTGTATGCCTTTCTTTGGGTACATAGCCTGTGGTACGACTGAGTCTGGACAGTGAATGTAGGTGAGGGTGTAGTTCCTTTTGGGGCTGATGTAAGACGCAGCCTGGGACACCATCCAGTCCCATTGATGCTGTGTTCTTAGCTTTGGAGAGGGCTGTCTTTACCTGCATGTTCATGAAGTCTGGGGCTCTGCACTCTTCTGGGATGGACACAGGCCCTTTTCGGGGTGAAGGGGGGGAGTTTGCACTGAACCTGTCCCCCAGGATGTGGGCAATGTAAGTTGGTTCAGTGTATTTCTTGCCATTTTTCAGTAGCTGATAGCATATTTGGAAGTTGCCACCTACATGTTTGGTATAGCTAACGAAGGCTTTGTGGTTGTTATTCTTACATTTCTTGGCAGTTTGTCTTTAGAAACTGACCTTGGATTATTTTATGAGCGATCATTGTTTCTTCCTAATAATGGTCAGTGATGCCTTTCCTTTTGTGAAGTTTGCTCTATCATGTGTTTGTTTCCTCCTGCTGTTGTCTAGCTTATTTATGGGCGATGTCCACCAGATTGGTTTCTTATTTTTGGAGGAGTGCATCTTGGTTTTATTTGGGATGTCTCGATCAATGCATCCCTGTAGATGCTCATAGGATGCACTTGTAAATTATTCAGCAGATTGTATGGCATTATCCTATAGCAACAGGGCTTTGGAACTTACCACTTTGGTCTTGGGAAGTGTGCAGTTTGCTTTTGAAAATGTCTTCACAGTAGTTTCATTGACTGGGGGGGGGGTGGGATGTGGATGTCCAGTGTGATTACTTTATGATCTGATATTACCAGTGAGGGGTTTATCTCTGTTGTGGTACACTGGTACCCCATGTTGGTGATGATCAGGTCCAGTATGTTGTCACCTCTAGTGGGCATGGTGACCAGCTGTTCCAGGGTGTTTGAGTTTGTAAACTCTAGGAAACATTGGGCAAAGGACGTTATACATGAGTAATTCTCCCACTCAATGTTTGGGTAGTTGTAATCTCCTCATATAATGGTGTTTGATAGGACCTTTGTATTTTCCACTGCTCTCAGGACTACTGAGTGAGGTTACTGAGACAAGGTAGGGGATCTGTAGCAGGCTACAATCTGATAAGCAGCTTTGCCCAATGTTAGTTGCACTTGCATGGTCTCCAAGGCCTCATGCTGTGCCACTAACCTGTAGGTGTGGGTATCCATAAGGTAAATGGATACACCCCTTCCTTTGGTATTTCACTCGTGGTTTTGGGTCCAAAGATCAGATGGAATATGAGTGTTTTACATGGAGCATGTCCAACAGCTCTGTGTTTGACATAGCTTTGTATGTTAGGCAGAGAACACCTCTGAGTAGGCGATATGCAAGGGAGTACAGCTGGAGCATTTTGAGATGGTCTGTGTATGGCATGTATTTCAGGCCACTAATGCTCTTTGTGAGGTATTGCTGCAAGCTTTCCAGTTGTTGTAGTTGTCTTGTGAGGTACATAGCAAAAGGAGTGTTGTACTCTATTATGGTTCTAGTGAGTGATGAGTAGAGGGGAACAATGTCCTCTTCTATTCTGTATGAGACACCTTTTGTGATGAGGTGTGCCACATAGGAGGATTTCCTGACTACTGTGGGGATGTGATTATCACAGTTGTGTCCACTATCCACCTGTGACCCAAGGTCTCTTGTCACGCTTTCAGTGTTAAGCATACTACCGCCTATGTTGTAGTTCATGGCTACAGAGTTTTAACAAAGGGGATGACAATGCACATTTTGGCATTGAGCTTGAGCCCATGGCTTTGACAATAGCCATCTGTCTCAGTGAGGCCCTTTTGTAGGATGACCACATCTTACTGTTTACAATTATGGCTCCTAGTTTGCAGTCATCTGGAAACTTCAGTAGCCACAGACCTTCCATGTTAAAGTTTACTTCAGGGAAGTAGATACTAAACAGGACAGGACCCAGGACTGAACCCTGTGGTACTGCACTCATCACTGGTCCAAAGTCATACTTGAAGTCTGCTACTTTCACAGTGTGTGTTCTGCCAGTAAGCCTGTTGGCAACCCATCTTGTGACATAGCAATTTATACCTCATTTAGTGGGTTTATCTATATTTACAGAGTGTGGGGTGGTGTTGTAAGTCGTGGCAGGATCTACATAGGCTGTGCGAACCACCTTACCCTTGTCTACAGTTCTGGTGACTGCTTCAATGTCATCTATCAGGTTTAGCAGACATGATCTGCATTTTACCAACCCAACATGGTTGTGGTCCAGGGTTTGGGGATTACAACTGTATTTTTTATAAGTTGTATGATGATAGATTGCATGGCCTTGAAGGGCAGGCTCATCAGGCTAATGGGGCGCTAGTTCCTGGGGTCCGTGGGTGTCTCCACCCTTGTGTAGTGGGATAACCGTCGCTGTGCACCATTCAGCTGGCACAAAGCCTGAGGTGTGGCTATGACTGAACATGGTATGTCGGTGTGGTGCCTATTCGTTCTATGGTTTGTATAGAACACAGCCTGGGAGGTTATCTGGTCCCATGGTTGCTGTGATACTGGCTTTGGAGAGCGTTTTTTACCTGTGCAGCTTTGATGACAGCAACTTTGCAGTCTTCCATTATAGTGATGTGCTCTTTCATGGGTGAGAGGGAGGTAAAGTTAACACTGATCCTATCTGCCAGGATGTTGGCAATATCAGTTGGGTCTGTATATTTAGTGCCATTGAGCTGTAACTCAGAACAGATCTGAGTGTTGCCATGACATGGACCTGTCTGTTGTGCAGAGATCTCCTGAGTAGACAGTATGCAACAGAGTACAGATTGGGTTAAATTCAGTCTTGTTGCATGGGGCAACTGTTTGAGGCCAGTAATCCTCTTGTTGAGGTACTTCAGTGGTCTTTCCAGCTTCTGACAGTGCCTAGTCGGATTCATCGCAAGTGTGTTGCGGTACTCTCTGACGGGTCTGATGACTGATGAGTAGAGGGAACCTCCTTTGACCTACATGCACAGACCTTGGCAGGTTGTGTGAACACATTGCATGATTTTCTGAGCACTTTGTGAATGTGTTTCTGAAAGTAGAGATGACTAACCACATTTGTCCATAGATCCCTTATTATCACCTCCATATTTAGCCTAAGTGTGTGAGCATGTCCAATATGACCTTTCAGTATGTTGTTGCCTGACATTTGCTTCGTTTATTTAAGTGTGTGAGCATGCCCCCTATGACCTTTCAGTGTGATGCTGAATGAAATCCACTACATTTGTTGAAGTGTGTGAGCACGGCCGCTATAGACATTTATACTATATGTGTGTGGAAAATCAAGTTGTATTTTTACAGCAGGTCTGACCTTTGTGTCATAAATCAACAGGGATCATGCTGTGCCTGCAGGGCTTCCATGAGACACTTTGCATAGACTTATCAACACTTCTACATACGGGGGGACAGCTATTCTTTGTACATTTCTACCCGGGGGCAGACCTGATTGTTACTGTGGGTGTACATAGGATGAGGGGTTCACCTGACACTTATACACATTTTCTAGGCCTGCACTGCTATGTAAGGTACTCCATTTCAGTCTGTGCTGTTGCCTATTGTACTGGCTTGAGGCATACTACTGTACTCCAGATCTTAGCGTCCACTGTCACGTATATTAGATTGCGACTTCATAGCCTACCCAACCCACATCACACCACCTGGCCTGCTGTTCTCTGTCTGCATAGGCCTGTGGGGGAGGTTACCCATATGCCTCTTTAGGGGCATGCTACAGCATTTCTTTGTGTTTGCATTAGTGTACAATTGTCCTGCTGTGGGTGTGCCAGTGAAATGCTGTCATGGCTTAGTGGTTCAGTACTGTGACTATAGTGCACAGTATCCTGGGTTCGAGCCCTGTCACTGCTTTTTATTTTCATGCTGGGTAGACCAGACTGCTTAAAGAACAGTAAAGCAAATATGAGCATATTTACCTGACTTTGCTCTACTTTGCTTGACCTTGCCCAACATTGCTCAACGTTGCCCGATGTTGCGCTAGTTAGCGCGGGCAATTTTGTTTACATATATTAAATAGTGGTAAAAGCTATTTAGCACTGCTTTATATTGCTTAAAACATGGCAATCATGCCTCAGGTGGTGCTGCAGGGCTGCCTATGTCAGATGCACATAGTACACTCCCTATACATGTGTGAAAACAGGTAGTGTCAACTTAGGCATCCCTTTTATTTTATGTGTGAATCAGAGAGAGGTATCATTTCCAGGGTTCCTACTGAGCCAGTGTATGTGCTATGTGTTTCCTCTTTGCCAAAGCCAAGGCATACTGGGCACGACTCCTTCTGCCTACTGGGGCAGGCTCAGGTTGTTCCTCCTCTGAGTCACGCTATGCCTGTGCAGGCCTTGGCAATGGTGGGGGGCTGTTTGGCCTTGCCCCATGCTGTTCTTGCTGTGGCTGTTTTCGCAGGATCATATTGTATAGCATGGCAAATACCATGGCAATTTGGGTACATGTAGTTGGTGAGTATTGCAAGGCTCCACCAGATTTGTCCAGGCACCGGAACTGTGACTTGAGCATCCCAAACACACGCTCGATTACATTTTGTGTTTGTGTGTGTGCCTCATTATGGAGTTCTTGTTCAGGTGTGTGTGCATTTCTGATGGGTGTCATCAGCCATGGCTCCAGTACGTATCCAGCATCCCCCACTAGATGACCATCAGGGATGTCCCCATTGGCAAATGTCTGGTACAGCTGCATCAGATGCCAGATATGGGAATTGTGGTAGCTTCCAGGGCAGCCAGCACACACATTCAGTATTATGCCCTGGGCATCGCACACAACTTGGCAGTTGATGGAGTGGAAGCCCTTGCAGTTGATGTAGGCCCTTCCCCACTCACCAGCTGGTGATTTGATGTGTATGTGCATGCAGTCAATTGCACCCACTACCTCAGTGTATTCCGCTATTTGCTGGAAGAGACACATATTGCTGGCCAATACCTCACGGGATTTGGGGAAATATACATCATCACAGACATGTGCTGACATGGCATTCAGGAACTGGTGCAGTACCCTGGATGCCGATGCCTGTGAAATCCCCATCATATCACCAGTTGGTCTCTGGAAGGTACCTGTTGCTAGTATTCTTAGGCCAACACATACCTTGGTTTCCACTGGGATGGGTTCCCCTCTGTTGGTTCTGTGTGTGAGGCATGACCTGCACAGCTCAACAATTTGCTGCAGGAGGTGTCTGTCCACTCTATAGTGCTCCACTATCTCCAGCTCATGTAGCCCCTGGTAGGTTACCCTGGGTCTGTACACTCTTCTCCATCTCCCCACTGTGGGTTGCTCAGCAGCATTCGCAATGGCACCACCCTCAGCATCTTGCACATGTTGCCTTATAATAGCAATGGCAGTCCCTAACATTTTTTTGTCTCAGTTAAGCTTTTTAAGTTTTCACTTCTCTTTGTAGATTGCAGTGTTGCAGTGTTTCTGAGAAAAACATGGGGGAATGTTGTTTGCAGAGTTTTAAGTGCTGGGCTGGACTGGGCTAGTGTACTGCCTGTGTAATTGGCTGATTCTGATTGATTTCACCTGGCAGCTCTGCTAGTTCTCCTTGGTTAACTTCCTACTACTTCTTTTCCTTCCTTTTCCCTTTCTGTTTCCACAGGGGGCAGCACCGTGCAAACAAGCAGAAACACGCGCATGCGAGCGCACACGCGTGCGCACAGTCTTACACAGGCTTACACAGGCTAAGGCGGGTGCACATGCATGCACACAGGCTTAGACAGCCTTAAACAGGCTTACACGGGTGCACACACTCACACACAGGCTTAGACGGGTTTACAGGCACACACAAGCATGCACACAGTGTAAGCATCTTTGCAAGAAACTTTAGTGATATCCAAGGCATACACCTTCGGTTTCTGGGTTTCAGTTAAGATAACTGTAGACACGCCTCTTCCAGTCCTGAGTAACTCACAGCAAACACATGCCACTCTGCTCCATTAAGCTTACAGTCTTTGATACATACCCCCTCATGATGTCACCTATCTTCTACTCTACTACTCCCCTAATCCTACATATGGTTCACATGGCAGGGAAAATTGGGATTCACTATCCTTATCCTCATTTGCTAGGATTGCCTACTAATGCTTGGTTACATCTCTCAAACTGAGCTTCCCCCCTTAGCAACCACTACTCAGTAGCCATGCTGTCTTCAGCCTGCCATTCACCTGCATGGCAGAGGAATAGTTTTAATAAATTGCCTATTTTTGGCTTTTTTGTTTTTATTTTCTGGTTTTTATATCACCGCACATTTGCGCGACGCTGCGCTACACTTAACATCGGAGATCGGGGAAAAAAAAATATTTTTAGTATTTTGCAACAGATTATAATGCCAATGGTCTTATATTTGGCCATTGGCATGCTTCCTCAACTGGATGCATCCTTTATTTGGAGCTGTCATAGCTCCGTTTTGCTATTTGCAGAACGGTACTCAGTTACCAACGGAGTACATTTCTGCAAATAACTCTACTCTTACTCGGACAGATTAGTGTTTCCTGGATCGCATATTTACCTCATTTGCATAGCTTTCAGCAGCAAATTAGGTAATTTGCATAACATAATATTGTCTGTGCAAGAGTAGTTTTAGGAGCTCTCATGCATGCCCCTGCCAGCTGTTGCTGGATCGCTCGGCCGACATATTGGATGTCTGGAGTCTTACTCTACTCTTAGACTCTGTGCAAGCCTTCGTGAATCCGGCCCATTATTTTCTAATACTAATTTTAACATTTTTGCTATCAAAGTTAATGTTCTTTTTTCTGTCAATCTCAAGCTCCTTAACAAGGTGATTATGCCCCCCACCCCATATTCATTGCTAATTACCGTAAAAAGATTTTTAACATCCAGTGTGACCATGATATACTCCCTGTTCTCTTCTTGTAATTCTAATTTTTGCACAAAATCACCCAGCATGGTTAAAAAATGGCTGGTATCCTTCAGAATTTCATCTGTCTTACCTATCTATGGCCTCAATGTGTATTCTAACCAGATGGAGATGTTTTCAGTAACCCATCCCCTTCCAGATACTATTGGTCTGAGGGGCGGGTTACTTAAATCCTTGTGTATTTTTGGCAAAGCTTTGAAAATGGGAATAGTCGGGTGCTCTGTCCATAAGAAGCCAAATAGATCATCCTGTCTGTATTAACCTCATTTCCTTGAGAAAGTACAAAGTGTCTTTTCCCTCTTCCTCTATACTATGTATTAACAATGGGGAGATCAAAGTGTAAGTATCATTATCAGACAATAGCTATCCCAATTCCTTTTAATATTTGTCCTTGTTCATGATTATCACCCCTCCTCCCTTGTTGGCCTGCTTTATTATCAAATCCATGTTATTTTGCAAATTTGTTAAGGACTGTCTCTGTGATAGAGTCAAATTATACATTTTTTGTTCTTATCATCCTTTAAGTATAACAATATGTAATTTTCACAAGTTCTAAGAAATGCTTGCAGTGCAGGGCAGTGAAGTTTGGTATAAAACTACTAGGTTGTCTCAGTACCTGTAGCTGCTGTTGGCTGTTACCATACATTTGTCTCAACATTACATTCCTGGCAAAAAGCATCATATTCATTATTATTTCATTGAAAATACTTTCCCTACTGGGAACAAAAGTCATGCCTTTGTTTAAAACATATAGCTCATCAACAGCGAGTCTATAGTCAGATAAATTGTAAACAATATTATCATCAGTCAGTTGGAGGTCCTACTTTTCATGGCTCCCCTCCCCTCGCTGTGGCAGTGCCTCCATTCCCTCTTTTTCTTGACTGGAGCTGGTAATTGAGCTAAAAAACATTCACTACTGTTACTTGGTGTCTGTATTTTCGATCTCACCCCCAAGTGCCCCTAGGGGGTAGTTTCAACAGAGACAGATTCTCACTGCTACATTTGATGATATCAACCGCAACTCAGAGAAGAATGCACATGCTGAGAGAAATGAACAACAGCTTGAGAATGCAGCTGGAGAAACCTTAATGACACACACACAAGGGTTGCATATTGAGAGAAATGGTGTTTCCTCTGTCTCAGAAGATGGAGATGCAACAACGGGCCAGAGTACTGACACCACCTTGACAATGGAATCTAAGAAGATAGTTATGAACAGTGTCAGAAAGCGGAACTTGGGGGCGAAGTCTAAAATACAGACACCAGGTAACAGTAGTGAACGTTTTTTAGCTGAATTACTGGCTCCAGTCAAGAAAAAGGGGGAATGGAGGCGCTCCCACAGCGAGAGGAAAGGAGCCAAGAAAAGGAGGACCTCCAATTGACTGACGATAATATTGTTTACAATTTATCTGACTATACACTCACTGTTGATGACCTGTATGTTTTAAACAAAGGCATGACTTTTCTTCTCAGTAGGGAAAGTAGTTTCAATGAAATAATAATGGAAATGATGCTTTTTGCTAGGAATGTAATGTTGAGACAAATGTATGGTAACAGCCAACAGCAGCAACGGGTACTGAGACAACCTAATGGCTTTATACCAAACTTCAGCCCTACACTGAAAACATTTCTTAGAACTTGTGAAAATGACATATTGTTATACTTAAAGGATGATAAGAACAACAAATGCTATAATTTGACTCTATCACAGAGACAGGCCTTAACAAATTTGCAAAAGAACATGGATTTGATAATAAAGCAGGCCGACAAGATGGGAGGGGTGATAATCATGAACAAGGACAAATATTATAAGGAATTGGGACAGCTATTGTCTGATAATGATACTTACACTTTGATCTCTCCATTGTTGGTACATAGTATTGAGAAAGAGGTAAAAAACACTTTGAACTTTCTCAAGGAAATAAGGTTAATACAGGATGATCTATTTGGCTTCTTATGGATAGACCACACGACTATTCCCATTTTCAAAGCTTTGCCAAAAATACACAAGGATTTAAGTAACCCGCCCCTCAGACCAATAGTTGAAAACATCTCCCTCTTAATATACATTGAGGCCATGGATAGGTAAGATAGATGACATTCTGAAGGATACCAGCCATTTTTTAACCACTCTGGGTGATTGTGTGCAAAAATTAGAATTACAAGAAGAGAACAGGGTGTATATCATGGTCACACTGGATGTTAAAAATCTTTTTACGGTAATTAGCAATGAATATGGGGTTGGGGCCATAGCCACCTTGTTAAGGAGCTTAAGAATGACAGAAGAAAGAACATTAACTTTGATAGCAAAAATGTTAAAATTAGTATTGGAAAATAATGTTTTTCTTTGCTCAAACAAAGTATATAAACAAACACAAGAGGTAGTCATGGGCAACCCCTGTACAAATACCTATGCTAATTTAGTTCTCTCATTTTGGGAAAGACAATTTGTGCTATATGAAACCAATATGTGGAGAAGTAGAATTTCTTTGTATAGGCATTTTGCTGATGATGATTTTATTTTATGGGAGGGTGATGAGAATGATCTACAACAATTTGTATCTTATATAGAGGAAACCACTACATTTTTTTGGTTCACGGTTACACTTTCAATTACAGAGACTGACTTTTTAGATGTTAGGGTAAAACAGGACAGAGAAGATTTTAAAACGGCTTTATATAGAAAGGATTGCTGGAGAAACAACTTATTAACCTATGACAGCATGCACCTGAGATTCACTCTTAGAAATATAGTGAAGGGGCTGGTTAGCAGAGTATCCAGGATTTGTACAGAAGAGACAGTATTTGAAGCCGAGATAGAAAAGTTGGAAAAACACTTTATGAACAGAGGTTATAGTCAAAAATTAGTTTGTAATGTGACGAGCCGCAAAACGGAATATAGAAAAGGTAAGATGGGTCCTCTGCTAGGAAGTAACTTAAGTCACAATGATACTGAATGTAACAACAGTATAGGGAGTGAAGTATCAAAAACTAGAATGATATTCACTTATAGCAATAACATTCATGAGGTGTATGACATAATAAAGAAAAATTGGAACATTTAAAAACTGATGAGAAACTAGCAGGACTAGTAGGAGATCAACCTAATTTTGGCTTTAGAAGAATCAAGAACCTTAAGGACATATTGGGATAGTTAAAAATGAATGAAAAGAAAAAACTTATCATTAAGGAAGGTACGAGATCATGTGGCTCATGCAAAGCATGTGGTTTCATTAGTAAGGAAACTAGTTTTAAACATCCGGTCACACAAAGGAATTTTGAATTTAAGGCTAAGGCTACATGTAGGACAACAGATATTGTTTATCTTGCTGAATGTCAGCTATGTTCATGCTTTTATGTAGGAAAAACCAATAATATGTTTAAGATTAGGATCCTGCAACATTTATCTTTGATCCAAACCAAAAATCAACACAATGCACTATATAGGCACATTAATGAAAAAGAGGGACACCACTTTAAGTTTAGGGCAATATGGAATGTGCATAAAAGTTTTAGAGGGGGAGATATAAAAAAGTTACACTGAAAGGGAAGAAACAAGGTGGATAATTGAGCTTCAGGCTCATAGATATCCCGGGCTTAATGAGGTTATTCCTATGAAGCCCGCCTTGAAGAACAGACGGGTACAATACTGAAACGTGGTTGGTTGCCAGTATGAATATGATTGGCTGTTACTAATATAAAATGAAATTTGGTAGTTTCATAATCTATCTGATGAAGGGCAAGAGCCCAAAAGCTCTTATCACAGGATTGGATGTATTGCTTTTCATGGTATTAACATTGTTTTATTAAACTACGTTTTATTTATTTTTACATAGTGTTGAACTGCATCGATTTTTGTTGGACTGTATTGTTGCCGTTCGGAAGGTAGATCTTTAGTGTGCTCTCCATATCTTCTCTTCGTTGGATTTACTATGAGGTTTGCTACATTAATGGGTGCTGGATTCTAAAGTTTGTGCTTGAACTGTGTATATTCCGAGCACCGAGCTTGTATGTTGCAGCCCAGGTCGTCAGCTCTAAACACAGAGAGACAAAAAAGTCGTAACTCCAGAAGCATAAAGTCCCGGAACATTATCTTTCCTCTCTAGGAAAGTAACCACTTGGCCATCATGGTGAACTTTGCCCTTTCTCCATTGTAGTGCGATCTCAGAATTGGTATATTTAAGTAGGAGGTTGGGTGTGAAGGCCCCCACATGGGGGTTGTAGAGGTTGCAGGCCCCCACTCATTGGTTGCAATTTCTTAGTGTTGTGTTTTTTTCGTTGGCAGCCAAATGGTTACTTTCCCAGAGAGGAAAGACACCTCTTGGCCACAAATGAAAAAAATCATAACCGTAACAAATTACAACCATCAGAGTGGGGGACTTTGCCTCCACAACCCCCCACACCCCCCTACTTAAATATACCAACTGAGTGATCACACTACAGCGAAGATGGACAAAGTTCACTATGGTGGCCAAGTGGTTACTTTCCCAGAAAGGAAAGAAGATGTTCTCGGACTTCATGCTTCTGCAGTTAAAACATTTTCGTCTCACCTTTTTCAGAGTTGAGGAACTGGGTTGCGATGTTATGACTCTCTCTCTCTCTCTCTCTATATATATATATATATATATATAGATAGATAGATATGTATGTGTATGATATTTATACTCTCATGCTATAAACACTGATGTACATCTGTTTGCTAAGGGTGTCTGATCTCCATGATCACAATTTTATATGTAAAAAGCACAGCAGTAAATGCTTTTGGTTTGACATCAAATGGACAGTTAAAATAAACATGCAATACATAGATGAAACAATTACAAAACTTCCCTTTCCACTTATTTTAATTACCATCCTATTTATATTAGTTATGTATATTCAGGGCAGCTGAATGGCACATGCCCTAAGGCCAAGCTTCCACATTTTCCTAAATAAGGATTATGGTCCATAATTGGTTTGAGAAATTGCTATATAATTATTTAAACAGCTATTTGGTAATGTCTGTTGATCAGTAAACTGCTGTCTTTTGGCTTTTCCCATTTAGTGGTTGCCACAGCAGAACTCTAGTCCTCTAATGATTGGCAAGTGAAGTTTCACAGTGTTGAGTTGCCAGCCCGGCACCCAACCTTCAAAGAAGGCACACCCACTCACACCTACCTGCATGTCTGTAAATTCACTTGACTGTGGGGAGGACATGCAGACTCCACACAGAAGGTGCTCCAGCCGAGAATCGCACTGGAAAAGGTCTTGCTGTGAGGTGACAATGCTAACCACTGCACCACCATGGCCTCCTGTCTGCTGATCAGTAACAAATAAAATTACTTGAAACTGCTTAAAAAAAAAAAGAAAAGAAAAAGTAAAAAAGATTCTGGTCAATGCAAAACAATAATGAGGGTTCAAAGGCTGAAAGTCAGGCATACATTTTAAATATTTCACTTAGAAAGTTAATAGAACATCAACAATGCAATGTATTAATTTATATCTAATTCCATAATTTCCAGTATACAAAATATTAATATGAAATCATACAAATTAAGGCTAAATCTTAAAACTCAAAAGCATATTAGGAAATGAGCTTAAGTTAAATATAAAGCATTGTGGCATTGTCACTTTTGGCAAAATATATATATATATATATATATATATATATATATATATATATGTGTGTGTGTGTGTGTGTATGTATATGACAGCAGCTTCCATTATAGCTGGCACCATTTTACAGATGTATTCATCAAAGATCTCAACATCTTTGTAGACAGCTCCCTTTCTTTTGACCACCATGCAGGAAGAGTAGTCATGAAATCCTCCTGTCTTGTCCAGTTAATAAGTCAAGCCATCTTATCCAAGTGAAAAGAATTTATTTTCTCACTGTATGTTAGCCTGATCAGACCGATCATAGAATATAATGCTTCTTTTTATACACATCTGTCCAAACACATCACATGAATGCCACAACCCCAAAGGTTGCTAACTAAAAAGATCACTAGACTACAGACCCTCAATTCTCAAGACTAGCTTGAAGTTCTGTGTCTATGCTGTCTGATATAGACTGCTGAGTATGATTTATTTCAACCATTCTCTGCTATTGATGACTCAAACCTCCTCGATCTCCTACCCCTCCACAAAACAAATGGTTCAACAAGCACTCAAACCAAGGACTTGAATCTCTACTAGCAAACAACTTGCTGATAGGGTGACTGTATTGTGCAATTCTACTTCAATCTCTGTAATGTGTTTCATAAAAAACATAGCGATACCCTTGCTTGCTTTAAGTCATAACTTAATGACTAGATGGGCACCCGTAAATTCATCACCACCCTGACTTGTTTGTCTCTCCGTAAGGGTGGATGTTGACAATATCTTAGTCTTCTTTATATACTCTATGAATCAGCAAATCTATAACTATGTGCATTGGCCGGCAATTGTATTTTTAATGATCATAGTAATACGATACGGGTAGCCGGCCCATGCTCTACTACTATGCAATTTAATTGTCTGCAGTTGGTTGCCCTTAGTAAATGACCGCAATGCTTTCCTGGAAATCTCTAGTTATGTTTTGCTGTCAAACAAACTACTGAGAACTGTGCAATCTAAGTATCTGTGATTGATTGTCCTTAGCAACCAATCACATTGCCTCCTGGCACTGTCTAATTTGACTCAAGATTAATGGGAACTTTACAGCTTTGGAACTTCAGGGGTGGTTTTCACTTTGTTAGGTACATCTTTTAAAAATGAGGGATGGTTTTCACTTTGTTAGGTACATCTTTTAAAAATGAGGGATGGTTTTCACTTTGTTAGGTACATTTTTTTTTTAAAGTGAGGCCAGTGATAACAGCAAACATTGCACTCAGCAGACCGTACTTGTTTTATTTTTATTTTACTTGTAGAAATAATCAATGGTGTGTGTGTGTGTGTGTGTATGTGTTGGGTGGGGGGTCATACCACTCAACTTCTTCCCTGAAGAATTCTGGACATAGACAAAAATAATGGGGGCACAAATAAGGGACAACTTATAACAATTTCTCTAATTCACTTAGTTAATAAAACAACAGATTTTGCATTGCTGTGCATTTCTGAACAATAAGTAATATGAAATTCTTGGTCTAGAATTATTGATTTTTCTGTAATCCTCAGTGACTTACCAGAAAATCAAACATAGAGCAAAACATATGAGGTAAAAATCAGAGACATTTTATAACATCAAGTACAGTTGAGAGGTACTGTTTTAATGCATATGCCTCAACTTCTTTGTTCAAGAATTCTGAACACAGAAAAATAATAGGGGTCAAAATCAGGAAAATTATAAATATTCCTCTAATTCACTTAAAAGTAAATAGAACAACACAGTTTATATCAGCATACTGTTTCTGAACAAAAAGAAGTATAACAATCTAATATCTAGCATTACTGACTTGACTAAAATCCTCTGTGATTTACCAGAAAATCAGCAGAAAGAAAATATGAGACAAATCAGGGGCAATTGAAAGGTATGCCTTCTTCATGAAGATTAGATCATTTTGCTGTACAACAGGAAGGTGAGGCAACACACTGCATTACTTTTTTTATGATTTGCAACCAATCACAGTGCCAGCATTATATCTGCATCTACCCAGCCAGCCAGATGCAGATGCTGGTGAGACCAATGGGTCACATTTCTTTTCTTTTCTGTTTTCAGATTGCAAAACTCTTATTCAGCTATGGTAGCAGAAAATTAAGAAACAAGCTTGTTTATAGAAATCAAGCTTGTTTCTTTATTTCCTGCAATTGTACGTAAAAAAAGTGTTTTTTTCTTCAGTCAACAAGTCAGTGCAGGGCACCATCTATGAGTCTGTAAAAAGAGTGTGCATGCAGGATGTGCTCGCTAAGCAACAGTGGCTCCAACATTCTTTCATACTATGTATGCAGTTGATTAAGTCCTGCCTTTATTAAAGTTTCAAAAGTTTTAAAAATAATTGATATTGAAGTACTTGTATATTTATTCATAGGTGCTGCACCAATATCAATGACACTCTGTGGGCACCACAGATGTCTGATGTTGACAGAAGAATGGCTATCAATGATTATGACAATATTCTCAGTGACATGACCCAGCCTCAGTACCATGGTACAGAGTCACAAAGTACTGGCAGAGCCCACTCTTACAAAGCAGGTTGATAATTCCAGAGTTTATTATGGAGACTCAAACATACTGCACCATGAAAAAAATGCTATTAAAAGAAGGTGGGGAACCCTTGTAGCCCAACACTACTGTATTGTAGATATTTTGAATCTCTGTAGAAAGGTACAATAATTTCTAAGTTTCCATTGCCCATTGTGCAGCCTAAACACAAGTGTGCCAGGCAAAATATATATCAAAGCTGTATCACGGCAGCAGATGTGTCATGAAATAGACCAAGAACAGTTTACTGCCACTGAGAGTCAGGTAGAGGTAATAAGAATGCTGCAGAATCTATGCAAAGAAATTCATCAGTACATGCAAATGTTGGAGGCCAAAGGGCAATGCCATGATGATCCTCATGAGAAGCATGGTTGCTTACATTGTATTCATGTAGGTCTCTGTCCATGCAGTGGTTAAAACTTACGAGATACACATATTGCTGATGTTGCTGGCTATGACTAACAGTGTGTCGACATACATGGTGGATGAGAAGGCGATGTGCAGTGGATATCAAAAAGAGCCACAGCAGGTACTCTTAGGGACTAATCCACGAATAAGCCAGTTAGGCATTGCCAGAGCTCCACATAATGTGATAAGACCTCGGAATCAAGATCTAGGTCACCTTGCACTGTCTAGTGAACTAGAAGGTGGTCACCTAGCACTGTCTGGTCACTGTCAAAAGCACTCCTGCATTTTTGTCTTATCAGTTTAGTAACCCTATATCAAGTTCATATGGCAGTCTTTGCTCCTGATCTATGGTACCATCTCTAATATTATCAGTAGAGGAAGAGGAGATTATGCATTACATAATTCAGATGTAATATCCAATAACAATTTTACAGATTATAATGCAAACTTCAACCAGCAGCAATACCGGAAGGTGGTACGAGAAAATTTACCAAGCAGCAAGACAATGACACCTAAATAAATTAGGTCCTTAACATCTGTGATGAGGAATGACAACATTTGCATTTATATATTGTTAAAGAGGAAAACAAAATAATGAAGGATAATGCTACATAAAAAAATATTTCCAATAAAAAACAGAAAAATTCCTGACTACAGAAGCAATGACATCTGAGTAACAAGTCATACTAACTTGATTTTGATGTATCTTAGTACAACACTTCTTGAGCAATCATCTTCAGATAAAGGCTACTTTCACATACACTGCTTCACATCTTTGGACACTTTCATAAACCCCTCAGCTGCTGCGCGTATCACATGTGCCACTGCCCATAGCCCATTGTGGAAATGATGATGGCTGTGACCATATGAACTGTGGGCTTGTGTATGGTTTGTGGAGAAATGTCTGATGTATTGTGTGAGTTGACCATGCCTTACACAGTACAGTCCACAATTAACACTACATGCTCAAAGTAGTATCTTTGTGACTTTACACTGTCACCTAGTGAATGTCATAGGCCATAGCTGTGGACTAGATGCTGCCACTTCGACTGTGCTGACATCTTCCATGCACAAGTCTGCTTGAGGGGTGCTGTGTTGCTGCTGTCAGCTGACCAACACTGGCATCATCAGCCATGGACAAAATGAGAGACGGAGCTGCATGACCACATCAGTCTCTGCTTTTGGCAATCGCATACCAGCTGCATTGTCAAATGTGATACATAATCGTATTATATAGAATGCAACAAGATATGAATGTTTCACATGCAATAGCAGCATCATACTGAAGGGCTCCCAAATTCAGCCAAGCAGGGGGATAGATCTCTCAGCCATGAATATGAGTGTCTGAGTCAGGACAGTGTTATAAAGCTTGACTGCAGTTCCAAATCACTTATGGATGTCTGTCATTAGCCATAACTTCAAGGAGGTAAGCTGCATCACCTATAAATTACATAATAAGGAGGGGACACATGAAGATGAGATGGTTGCTTAATAAAATTGTACTCAATATTTAGAGGGATAGCTATGGAGAACAAAGTTATTTAGGGCGGACTTACCTACTAGGTGTCCATGTGATATCTTACCATGAAGGTAGAGGTGGTAGAATGAGGTTGTACCCCCCCCCCATGTGGTAATTAATTATCCTGCCAGGATGCTGGGCCTATGAGCTGGTAAAACAGCCATGTGAATCACATACTACTTGGCAGTTAATGGAAATGTAACCCTTTTTAATATGGTACCTCTCCCCATGGTCAAGGTAAAGACCTAGTAGTCACATGGGTACAATCAATAGCACCAAATGTAGTAGCCACATGGGTGCAATCAATAGCACCAAGTATCTTGGCAAACATGGCATTCCGTAGAATGCACACATGGCACTGGTTTGGTCCTGTGTTGACATTGGGACATAGACAGATCATCCACATGGACCATAAGCATATTGAGGAACTGCTGCAGCATCCTCAAGACAGAAGTCTCATTGATACTGTCAGTCTGGCTCTGAAATGTCACTGTGGCATGTATAGTGAGGGGAGATGAATATCTTGGAATCCAAAGGAAAAGGAGTCCTACACACACACTCAGTTCCAGTTTGTGTCCTTATAATCACCTTGCACACTCTAAACCTGTCAAGCAGTACCTCCTCAAATTTTCATTGGGTAACCCTATTCCTCTATGCCTTCCTCTAAGACCACTGAGCTCTTCGCCATGCAACAGGTAGAGGTATGACAGAAGCCAAGAGCTCATAGTGGAACACAACAATACTAGCAACAAAACCAAGCATCTACATTAATTGCAAAGTTACAGAAAAAGGTACGGATTTCCTTTTTATAAGGTGAGTGTTCACTATGCACTTGTGTAAAAAATATGACTGAATTGCAATAAGCAGGAAAAAAATCAATTAGAATAGTACAAGTGCAGCATTTCTATACCACTTCTCATTTAAATCTCATCATGCAGTCATTTGCATATGCCAGTCTAAATAACTTTACTAAGGCTGCACATAAGCATAGCTTAGGTCCGTGATAGGCAGCACTCCATCACTTGTAAGCATACCCACTGTGCATATATGTAACAGCTACAAATGCCACCATACCTTCCCAAGTCCACTGAGTAGTTGGCCATTGCTTTATGCAGCCAGAACCTTCTTATTCACACCAATATTTTATATGCAGGGTGACATTTTCATATTTGACTTGTACTGTTTTGTACACTCATATTTGGTCCCTGTTATCCTTCTACTTTCTACTGAGAAGATCTCCAAATCCTTTAGCACCATTTCATCTGCATTGCACATAACTGTCTGTGGTCTTCTTGTGGTGTCAGTCCAGCAGCCTGATTTCCATGTAGTTCTTGGCTTCTAAAACTGGACACTGTACTCAAATTGTCATTGAATAATGTCTTCAAAGGGTGGGTGTGTTTTTTTCCTGTCATCCATACTCATGAATGACACAGAGATGGTAAATACCACAATGTCCTGAAGTATAGCAGATTGTTTGCTGTCAGCTCCAGAATAAAAATTGTAGATACCTTCACTTCAGTTAAGTAGAAGATTCATTAGATTTAAATGATAAACACTGTCTCACTGTAAGGGAAGGGCAGAAGAGCACATCTGCAAAGAACGGCTTGGGTGGATGTCAGAAAAATTATAATGGTACCAATCTTTATTACAAGAGAAATCCAAAGAGTATTAAAAGCAACTCTAGCACTGTTTACAGTGACAGATTTCTTTCTGTTCTGAATATCTGGACATAATAGTTAGTTGACTACAGTTTTGCTGAAGTTTCTCTAACTGTGGAATATTAAAGCAATAACCAACGATGTGGTGTGGTATACTGAAGATTTACCAACAGTTGGTGTGGTTTAATCATGAGGCCAAAGCCCGAGTGATTAAACAAAGGCAACCGTGGGTAAATCTTCAATATACCACAACCGCAGAGTCGGTTATTGCTATTATACAATGACATTATTTAAGAAAACAAATACTTACTTTTCTTAAATAATGTCTTTGTATAATGGCAGATTGCTGTTCTTCTGCTGGTTGTGGTATACTGCTTGTTCATTTTGATGTATTGCGCATGCGTATGGGACTTGCGTTCCCACGCATACCCAGTACATCAATGCTTTGAAATGGAAGCAACAGAGAAAAGAAAGTCTCCGTTGCTCCATTTTCTCTTTTTCTTTTTAATTGTAAAAAAAAGGTTTTGGGGCACTTTATACCAACGGAAAAAAGTCCGGGCGACCGGACCTTTTTCCATTGGTATATTGTGGGATTTACAACGGGCACGCTGGCTGGGTTGGGCCAATCAGCATGCACATTTTCCGATAGTAATAGGGAGTCATTGTATAATCAGTGTCTCTCTCTCTCTCTCTCTTAAGTTACTCAGACCTGGTATTCCTGAGCATGTCAAAACATCATTTTTTAAACTTCTTAGTAGAACACACACTCAGAAGGTAATTTGTCAATGAAATGCAGCCAGATGCAGACTTAATGGAACAGAGGTTGGAGTGCAGAGTGTTACTCTGAGGAATGACCTACTTTGTACACATTTAACTTAATGAAGTGAATGGCATGTCTGTGATCCACTATTCTAACTCCTCAGTACTAGTAGAGGTTAGTTTTCTTTCTTTGCTATCCCAATGTGTTTACACTTATTCTGCCAGCAGTGCAGCTAGTCAAATATTTTAGTGATTTCAATGCTGTTATTTTAGATGCACCTCATCTGTTACAAAACATTTCATGCGTACTTTGATGATTTTCACATATTTTCCATTTTTATCATAATTAATATATACATCAGTATAGCTTGTTTCTGGCTGCCATACAGTGCACACTGCAGTTCTAGAATTGTTAATATACGATTCCAGAGAGGGAGAGAAAGAGAAATACCTATAAGACTGAAAAAATGTGCAAATAGAGTAATACCAAAAGCCCACTTTTTATTAACTTGCTTCTACTGGAATGGGAAACTTATTAATAGGTTTAACAAAATATTCAGTCAGTCTCACTGGTATAGCTAACCTAACATAACAACATCACGATCTGGTATCAGTTATGGATGTGACATATTAATGCCCATCAATTTGATGAGAAAATACTTTTGTTTTCCGTGGGTAGAGATCTGTAGCCCTTCAACTGTAGTCTAAAAGAAAGTAATAAGAAGCTGTCAAGAAGACAACAGAAAGAGAGATGTGCCAAAAAGCAGTGGTAGCCACTGATTCTCATTAACATATGGTACATTGCAAAATGATCACTCTTGGAGCGATATGTACTAAATGACTAAAGAAAGCATGCATAAAATTATAAATATGACATGCCACTGTGGCAGAATTTTTAATTGTACCAGAGATCGTGTTCAATGAGTCACTTTTCTTGAGGAAAAACACAACCAACTATTGCTGCTGATGACATGTCTCACCCACACACCGAGTTCTGTATTTTAATTATATTCAGATTTGTTGTTTATTTTAAGCTAAACAAATAACAGATGCAATCTTGAGCACAAAAGAACATCCCATTAAATGCATTAAAAAAGCTAAAATGATGTTTGCTTGGAATGTTTTTCATTTGTGCATGATCTTGTTTAAAGTAATGAACTTTGTGTAGGCAATGTAATTTATGTGTGTGCATGTGTCTGTGCATATGTTTTTTTTTTTTGCAGATATCCCAAGTTCTAAAAATAAATTTGTTTCTGTTGGTTTGAGTTTTTCATTTTATGTCTGTATATATCAAAAATATATTCAAACATTCCAGCCTGACAGTATGCAGGCAGTGCACTGACAGTGTTATAAGCTACTTTGCCTGTGTGAAGTTACATCTACTACAGTCAGTGGACCAAAGCATTAACGTACCAGAAGAAAACAGAAAATATACAAACAAGATACTCCCTGGATTCATTAACAATTGTGTAGCAAAGTCTACCTGATTACAGCATGTTAGCTGGGAAAGCAGCAGTGCTCAATGAATAAGAATGCTGCTCATCACACTTGCATGATTCTGAGCACTGTTTCATGGCCAGAAGTAGTGGTTGTGGAAATGAAAAGGTGCAGGGACACATGAGCACCCAATGTAAACAAAATGGCTTGCCTGTTTCCTCTGCGCATATGAGAACAGGGACCTTTCCCTGCAGGCATTGTAAAGCATGCTCAAATGTGAATGGTTTAAATTACTTTATACATCCTGTTACAAATAAAAAATATACATTTGAGTTTTATGCAGATTGTCACACAGAGAATGTGGTTTACTTGGCATGCTCTAAGTCATATCCGAGATTTTATGTTGGAAAAACTAATTGTAAGTTAAAAACAAGAACACTGCACCACTTGTCATCCATGAGCCAGAAGGATAAACACAATGTATTATACCAGCATGTTTCTAGCTTTACAGATCACACTTTTGTTTTTATGGTTCTGCATGTTGCACAGATGAAAGGGGGGGGGGGGGCATTGTTAATGATACAGGGTATGCAGAATTAGGATGGATCATACAGTTGGCTGCCAATAAACCACCTGGGTTAAATAGTTCTGTACCTTTAAAACCAGCCCTAAAGAAAAGGAGGGTCAAGTATAGAAAGTGACTGGTTGTTTTTAAAATTGTTTTAGTATTTAAAGGCTGTCATGGTTATGTGTAGTTTGTCAGATAAAGAGTTTTTTAACCTGAAAGCACTTAAAAGATTACGACCAGTTTGGACTTTGTTTTGTTTGTTTTTGGATCTATTATATGAGCACATGCAGACAGATTATATGAAGTAAGGGCAAGTCGATTACAAGAAGTAAGATGCAGGGGATGTAAAATTGAAAGAGTGTACACAGAATACAATGGCAATAGTGGAGACATAATTATGAGGGGAGGGTAAATGCATTCACATGCGATTATGTCACTAAGAAACATTTGTAAAAGAAAGATATCAAGTAATAATAATCCTGCTTCCAATTCTTTGACAATGTACATATCTAATAATGGATATGCTAACAACAGATGTGAGAGGGACACAATGCAACATTGTAAGAAAAGGGAGTAAATGCGATGTTAATGTTGATAGCATGCTGAGTTGAGATAACAGTTAGCAAAGATAGTAGATACATAAGGGGCTATTCGCATACACTGCAGTTATGGAATAGGGCATGTGTATACTGGGAATGTATATCTAATAACTGACTGTAGTACTGTATTCTCCACTTCATCCTGTATAAACAAGAAAGAATGAGCCATACAGCTGTTTTATGCACATCAGAAAGGGGCATGTTTTACCATTTGCTGTCATTTGACAACCATATACAGGGAGGTGTATTACTTTGATACATGTATTAGACGAGTATGCATTTTATATTCATGTACATCCTAAACAGTAATATAACAGCACTTGAAATACAGAAGTTACAAATAACAGCACAAATCTGATTACACTACATAATTTAATGTCTCCATTTGTAAACAGAGCACATCTACTACGTGATCATCCCAGGAATGTTCACAAGACATTGCAGTGAACACTGACATAACAACATGGAAACAACACATACCTACAAGAAAGTGTCCTAACACAGGCCTAATCACACTTTATGATTATCTAGCATCATGCCATGCAGTAAGAAATGTTATATAAGCCCTCATGTCCTGTAAACTTGTACAATATGAAGAAAAAAAAAATACAGTAATACATAAATGTTTGGAGGAAGACATACAATACAGCATGATCTTATTTTGAAATTAAATAAGGCCCATGAGCAACCAGTGACATACTTAACATTTGCATCTTGCACGACTCAAACACATAGTAGAAGTTCACCACTGTGAGATATGAACCACCTACTAATATAACGTATACAGTATTAGTCACAAGCAGCACAGGAGAAGTCTGATTCTTAAGGGAAGAGAGAGTGTGCTTTTGACATGATGACTTCATCACTGTAGTGTAGAGAAGATTTGTACCATAGAAGTGGAATAAGAGGACGGGGACATCCTCGCTCATGTGAAAATCTTCCCCTTCCTGTCCAAATGTAAATATATTCTCATGAGTGGAAGTGGATGGTACATCTGAGGTTGAGGCATTATTTCCCTGTGACTAGAATCCCCCCACACTCATACACACACACATAAGTTCACCTCCATGAGAAATGAACCTCCTACCTTCCTAGTTACAAATCTAGAGAACACATTATTAGCTGTAAATGACACAGGAGAATTTTGACTCTTAAGGAGAGAGAGTGCACTTTTGACATGATGACCTCCTCAGTGTGATGCAGAGAAGGATATTTGTGTTAAAAGTAGGTTAAAGTGCAGAAGGAGCTGGATTCAAAGTTAAATTTATTTTCTTGAGTGGAATGGGACCCGGCACATTTGATGTTGAAATATTACTTATCTGTCATTAGACCCCCCCCACACACACATACATTTACAAGTTCACCACTGTGAGAAGTGAACCTCCTACCTATCTAGTTACAGATTTTAGAGAACACAGAATGAATCGGAAGTACCTAAAAAGACTTCTGACTTTAATGATGTGAAAATGCACATTTGATTATTAAAACCACTATTTTGGAACATCTGTTACTGTGCATCACAGGTGATGGAACATATGACTGTGTGTGGACAGTCCAATGTAACAGCACTGTGCTTGTTCCATCTAATGACATACTTCTCTGCTAAGATTTATATACTGTCAATCATGTAGCTTCCGCTACTGTGAGGGACATGTACCTGTTTCACAGCACAGGGTGTCAATGACAATCACAATTTTAAAACAGTGGATTATCAAGCAAGCATGCATACAAGTTCATTCCATGATGATTGCATGCAAATAGTAAATATTTATAGTGTTATTGTCAGTTGCCTTGTATCACGCTTGACAATGTGCATTGATAATACATCAAACATTTCCTAAATAGTGCACTTCAGAATAATAGTGATGGATTATGTGTGAAAGGGTTACCCACCATTGTGACACAGGGATTGCAGACATACATTAAAAGATGGAACTAATTGAGTCAGCATCATACTGAAATCCAGATACCTGGGTTTCAAAATTTAATAAAGACATACAGACATTGTACAATCAACACAAAGAATTATTTGTTGTAAATAATTTTTTACTCTATCTAAAGTGCAGGGCTGGCATGCTCATTTGCACTGCTGATGGAAAAGTATTAGTGCATGCATAATCATATATTGAGGTGTTGAACTTAGAATGGAAATTAGCAGAACTCTATGATGTTCCATGCTGACCTTCAGGGAAAGAATCAGTATACATATGCAACCATGTCTGAACTGATGGAATACATAACATATATGTGTTATGGTCATCTTTCAGGTATCTCACTTTGCACATTGTCATGACAGTTGGAGTTCTTCAGTACTAATATGTATGATACAGGTGTAGTATGAAACATATGTTGGACTAAACATTATTGTTGATGAAAACATGGCTTATGGAAACCGGTTGGAATCAAGGAACTTTATTGAATGACATACAAAGGGTGTGCAGAAGGTAGACAGTAGGTGAAAGGAATAGACATAGAGATATAATAAGACTTTAGTTTATGAATCATTTCTGTACATATTTGTGCTGTGTTACTGTTTGCTTTAGCAACATAATTACTCAGGCAAGATCTACACAAGATAGTGTCCACAACTGGGAGCAAAAACATTAATACAGCAGCAGGATAATGTTGTTGAAATGAAGTGTGTCGACAACACTTATACACAAAAGAGTCATAAAACAAAATATTCAGTAACACTTTGACATACAGCAGGATTCTAACCTTTACAATATTCAAAAACAAATCTATAGACCTAAGCATTATCTAACCATATCACACAGGAACTCTAGCCTTGCAAAATTCAAA
The DNA here is from genome assembly GCF_019279795.1 of Protopterus annectens. Lineage (NCBI taxonomy): Eukaryota > Metazoa > Chordata > Ceratodontiformes > Protopteridae > Protopterus > Protopterus annectens. The sequence continues at coordinate 1,466,125,329 of NC_056728.1, read as the reverse complement.
TATGCTAACAGACTGCATAAAAAAAAAATGTATGAATGACTTTTCATTACCCCTATTACAACTGTAAACTGTACATTCAACTCTTTGTCTTGCTCAATAGAAGACTAGCCTGACTATACATAGCTAAGCAAATAGCGTAAAGGGCACCAGAGTTGTGCAGTCAACGGTAAACACTCACAAGATTTTGCCATAAGCTTTGTACATCCTTTTAGCCTATGTTGCAATTTATGCTATGTGCAGAGGAGAAAGACTGATGGCACAGAAGGGGGGAGAGCCATAGGCAGAGGGAAAGGGAGGCAGGCACTGAGTAGCTTCCAACAGAAATTGGCTGGTGGTGGCTCGTAACAATATGCAAGCAACAGCTACACATAAAACAGTCAGTAACACTTAGCTAATGCCTGGATTAGAACCCTTGAAAGAATATGATAATTGGTCAAGCAATCTGATATTATCTTATCACACCACAAAGGAATTTATTTCACATACTTTACATCACACGACTGAAGAGAGAGAGATAGAGAGAAATAGCAAGATCATTGTTTCTGGGATACGTAGGACCACCTCTATTGTGTTTTACTCTTACTTATTTCCTCATTATTAATCTGTCATTCCCTGTACAGTAAAGTGCTTGTTATAGGGAGCAAAATGGAGTAGGAGAGTAGCAAAAAAGATTAAGATGTAAGCAGGATAAGGGTAGCTTGCAAAGTTTCCATGTTAGGGAATGGAATGTTTTTCTTGTTGCACTATTCAAATAGTATGTTAACGGAATGTTGTATTTGGAAAGAAATACAAACATTTGCAGTTAACCATATGACAGGAATATAAAATCTCATAAAATAATAATTTGACATACAGCTGTAATCAAACCCATGACATTCTTCAAAAACATCAGTCTATAGACAGGGGAATTATCTCAACACACAACCTAGGAACTTGTAGTTCATGACATCCAGAAGCCTAACAAGTGTTACAGTAAATATTACAAAGTGCTGCTGCCTTTACTCTGTATTCCCATAGCACAACAAATTTAAACACATCTGCACAAAAGCAATTGGACTGATGTGGCTAAAATTATAATCTTCAACGTTTGCCACAAGATGTGAAATCCCATTCACCATCACTCAGCATTGATGAGGTAAGCCAAACTCTATGCAAATGCTGAGGACAGAAAGTGAAGGCTTTTTGATTGGCCATTTCTGGCCATGAGTGTTGTGCATGTTATTTTGTTTTCACCAGATTAAACATGTGAAAAACAGGATGACAGGGCACTGGTGAAAATGGAGGTTGCAAGCAGAAGGTAGGACAAAGGCGAACAAATACAGGAATATGAAGGAGTATGGTGGGAGAGAACCATAGATAAATACTACTTTGCAACTTAAATGCAGACTTTTACACACAATTGCATGACTTTGGATAAGGAAACCACACCAGTGATCGGTTACAACAGCAGAATAATGTTGTATAGTCAATTAGACCATATCGTGCATGTCAAGATGACACACACGCGAAGTTGAAAGCTATGTATGGTACACATATATATATATATATATAAATATATATATATATATATATATATATATATATATATATATATATATATATATATATATATATAGGTGCCCATCATTTCTTTATTTATTTATTTAATTATTTATTTATTTGAGAGAAAAGAAAGTTGGTGAAGGTGCTTAGTAATGAAAAGGTCAGGAAGGTAGGGTAGGTTAGATAGTAGGTGCAGATGTACAGGACATACAAGACAGACAGGGATAGTGATAGACACAAAAGATTGGGAAACACCATTACTGGGGATACGTAGCAGACCTCAAGGGTGCATCCATATCCAGGTTGACAACAGTGAGAATCTTGTCCTCATTCTCAGAACTATCATGACATTAAACTGTGTTAGTTTTGAAAATGACATTATTTGATCCCTACAACGCAGAACCTTTTCAACCCTGCCGATTCAGGCACTGATGCCTCTCTCTATACTCCCCTCCACCAGCCCTGTCAGCTCCTGATGGGTGACAAAATCACCAACTCCAGTACTACTACTCCCTATGGGTACTACTGCGCCAGCAGATGGGGCAGAGCTAGCTGATGTAGGGGGAGCAGATAGTGCAGGAGTTATGGAGGTAAAACTGACATGATGTGACACAGATGTGCTGGGTGTCTGTGCTGCCTGTGATGATGCCTCTGTAGCCACCTGTGGAGGTACGGTGGTCTGAACTGCTGCAGTGGTCAGTGTACCTCCTTGTACTGATAGTTATTTGTATGGTATATATATATATATATATATATATATATATATATATTATATTTGATATATATATATATATATATATATATATATATAGATATAGATATAGATATAGATAAATACGTGTGTGTGTGTGTGTGTGTGTGTGTGTGTGTGTGTGTGTGTGTGTGTGTGTGTGTGTGTGTGTGTGTGTTTGTGTGAGTCTGTGTGTGTGTGTGTCTGTGTGTGAGTGAAAAATGATAGAGAGAAAGATAGGGTTGGGGGAGACAAAAATGAAAGAATTAGATCAATGGTATGTCACATTACTTGATTATTTCAATACTTAAACCAATATCAGAAATACATAAGTACACCTTGGCCACATCCAGATATGATGGGAAGCCATTAATGTGTTATAAAATCAATCAATCACGATGGTATGATATGACTAAAAAAAATTATGTATTTCACTGTGCCATATTCGATATCTGTTTTCAAACAGAATAACTGCATTTGCAAATATACTGAATTACTAATGTCATGTAGTTTTGCAGTTGTTATCTTCTAAATCTTACCCTGAAAAAAAAATCTAATGTGGATTTCTGGGTATTAAACCTGCACACAATTAAGCTGATGTACTCGGTGCCTAGTGAAATCACCAAGAATTATTGGAACAGGCATGTATGTTTGGTGTCCGAATTAAGTTATGCCTGCTTGAGAAAACATATAGTGAGAGACTGAAAATACGTCTGTGCTTTGCATTCAGACCTGATACATAGTTATCCTGTGCCTCTCTGAGGCGAGTTAGTTTCTTTTGATGCACCTGAGAGTTTTCTGCTATCTCTGCTGCAGGTGTACAGTAGAGGAAACCACAAAAAAAGATATATGAGCACATAAGGAATATCTGCAGTGGCTAGCTTATTAATGCCATATCACAGACCAGTAATGAGTCATTATGCTGACAGGACTAAGGGTTTTTGCAGATTTATATTCAACCACCCATCAGCTTAGGAGTTCCTGCTTTTGCCTCATTATGTCACTGTAGTGGTCATGACATTGCTCTTCAATGTGAGGAATGCCAGTTGCAATGGACGCAGCCTTGGCCAGGCTATTCTAAGTCTCAGCCTTATACTGATACCCAGTATATTCCCCCTGCAGTATCCTCTGACTGCAAACCTTCAGGAGGAGTGCCACAAAAATCCTGGACTCCTCAACAACTAAGTTTTGTGCTCTAAATGAAACACCGCCCTGACCATCACCAGCCATGTCTGCAGCAGTCAAGCAAAAAATGTGGGTCTTAATTGGCACACATTTCAGATCTTGCATGTGCCAGCTTGTGCACAAAGACATACAATCTTGACAGATGTATTTGCACAATTGGAAGCACAACAATGGTTTGCCAGACACATTAGCACTGTGTACATAAAAAAGCACAGAAGGTGTTAAAAATGGCAGTTAAATATGGCAATGTGTGATTTTCAAACTATTGAGACACATTCCAATGTTAAACACTGATGTACCTTATGTTCTTGGTTATAGTCATGGTTGTTTGGAGGAAAAAAGATATGCATTGTAACATATTGGCCTGCTGGGAGTTACACACTGGTAACAGTGAGTAGTACCACCTGGGAAATGAACCCATGAGAAAAAAAGAAACATTGTTAAACTTTACTCATTAAAGGAGAACCACACCCTCAGACTCAGAAAACATGTTTATTTCATCATAGTTTGGTGTTACCTACATTTTAATACCACTCTGGGACAGGTTTTTAAATATTTTTATATGTAATTTGTGAGTCTGTCCACATGGGGTCTGGCATCTTAAAGTAATTCAGATTGTTTAGTTTGCCTCTACATATCCCATAAGTTAGTGCTTGTCTGTAAAAAATTACATCACACAGACCTCTTTCTTCCTAAAGCTCCTGTCACTGCATTGATTTATATGCATACACTTCTGTCTTTCAGTCAGTTAATTTTAAGTAACATTTCATGCTGTTCAATAACTACTTAAAACCCAAACAGTGCAAATGCCACAGAACAGATTTGAAAAGTGCTTTTTACTACTGATTCTTTTTAGAATGGCTAAACTGCAGTCTTTTTTTGAAGCCTGAATTTGTACTACTTTGACTCATCTCCCATCCCCCTTCACACCTAACATCTCTAGCTGTCAAAGTGTGAGGGTAATTTGAGTTGCTGCCTACTGTGATTGACCACTCACAGCAGGAGACTTGACTCAAGTACTGTTTCCTTGTCCTACTCTTTACTTTCTATATGGACAGGGGAAGGACCAGGGAGCTGTAACATCACAGCATGGGTGGGTTTTTAGGATGGTAGTGGTGATGTCAGTTTGGGGAGGGAAATGGCCAGAAAACTACCTGTATCCAGTGATCTTGATGACATCAGTGAATTGGAGACTTTTCCAGGACGGCACAAACGTTTTTTGAAAGTGAAACCAACACAGTACAGTAAGGTACTGTTCTTGTGGAGAGAAATAGTCAATTTAAAACATTTTAAATGCTGCATTGTCATTTATTCATAGCAGAGACAGTAAATAGGGGAAAAAGACAGAGAATTTGAGCATTTAATAGTAGAATCCCATTGTTCTCCTTTAACTATAATTGCTACAGGAGAACCTACTTTATAACATCATAATTACAGGTATACTAATTTAAGAAAGAATTGAGAAATACTTAAAAGATGCCATATGTCTGTGACTTTACTAACTCATGGGCTGCATTTCTATGTAAAACACAGAATTTATGTTGGTAAATACATTTCAGATGCACCCAGTTACAGACCTGAACAATACATGGTGGGTTAGGTCACATACATACTTCTTAAGGTATACTGTCATAAATACTATTTTTGATATGAGATAAGTCATAATAATCATAACAAAAATACAGTGTACATCATTCCTATTTATGTACATTCTAATGTAAGTATCATTATTTTAATGTTTAACATAATTTACACATATTATATTGGGCATCTATAGCAAACAGTAATAAATGTCTAGCAATAAACATAGTTCTGATGGTCGGATGCATTTACTGTGGCCATCCTAATCAAAATGTTGCAACAAAAATTCATTCCTATTCCCTCAATAAAACTGTCAGCTGGATTTGAATCCTGCATCACTTACCTTATTTCTCTAAACTCACTTCATTTAGACTTTGTGCCACAGAGAAAGTTACCTGACAAGTGGAATTTATTCACTGAGTACTACCCACAGTGGTGATGGCCACACAATGGTACCAAGCTAGTCTGAGCTATAGAAGGTACCCCAAATTAAAATTTTCACTTTTTCCTTAGCAAGTAAACTAGGATTCACATTGCTGAGCAGAGAATAAATGTAAAAGGCAATATCATTTGTTTTAAGTAACTTGTATTGCAAATTAGTATAATTAATGGATATATGTAGCAAGGAACAAAGCTGTTAAAGCATTAGCATGACACAGACATCCTTTTCACATTGGTTTGCAACACTAAAAGTAGCATTTAGATTATGTCTAACCAGGATTTCATATAATGGTAACTCCATAAAAAGGGGACACACACAAACAATGACAGGAGGTCATTCTTGCACAGTACAGTCAATTACTCTTTACATCAAAATTTATGATATACTGTTCAAGTGTCATAATGAAAAATTGTGAGATATGGTTAATTGCTCCACCATATGTGATATATATGTCCATATTACTCATGTTACTACTTTAGTGTTAGCACAATCTACAAAGTATCATAAGTCACAGCATCCAAAGCATATATTGTAATCAATAATAAGAAGAGGTGTGTTTACAACAACCACATCCATATGGCATACATCCCCATGGACTACAGATAGGATTTTTATCATGTATCAAAGACTTTAACCTGTTTATTCCATATACAACATCAGTCATCAATATTTATTCTGAATCCAGTCATAAAAAATGTGTGTAAACTGGACTCATACTCTACATCACTTTATGTATTTCTTTAAACTCACCTCATGTTCACATTGTGTCACAGAGATAGTTACATGAAAGGTGGAATTTAGTCACTAAGTAAAATAAAAAGTGCTGACAGATGCACACTACCACCAAGCTTGTTCACACAACAATGCCAAATTTCATACAAATGATGAAGAGAAAAGAAAACATTTTTTGTTACTTAAAAGGAAATATTATGAATCAAGTACTTAAAATGTATTATTTTTATATTTTTCAACTTTGTTGTCTTATAACATGAACATATGTTCCTTAAACATTATAATCACAGAAACAACACCCTATCACTGGATTAGAACCCCAGGGAATTCTCAAGACACATATGAGATCAATATCAATATGTGCTACAGACACATATTTACAATGCAAAGAAAAAGAAATGAGGTTACAAAAAACTGAAGTTGTGACATAGTGTCAACTGGCACTACAGGTGCAACAAAAATAAGTTCTAAGGTTTGTCTTGTGTAATTTGCAGTTAAATGTGTGCATGCTTGTAATACTGGCAATATTGAAGCTATCATTTCCTCACAAAGTCTTAATTAAAAAATTGCAACACTACAACTTTTTTCTTCTCTTTATTTTGTGAACATCATCCTCTTATCTATGCTTGTCTAACAAGACAGCTATGTGATTTGCCTTGCAGGTGATATATGTTTCAATGAGTAAACTATTTCCTTAGAATTACAGACACAAGTACCCAGAGGCACAAAATGTGGTCATAAACAATTTATGTAAATGTGATGAATATTGCTCTCCTAAGTCAGTCAATGCACTCGCACACTTTTTCATAAGTCCCTTCTCTATAGCACACCCTTTCTAAGTGTACATCAAAGAGGACTGATTGTGAAAACCTGATTTTCACTGTATCCTGACAAATTAGTCACACTTACAAGCATTTAGCAGTAACACTTTTTAGTGATCATCCTTGCAGAGGTAGAGTGTTTGTATGCAATTGTGTAGGTCCTTATACTATGTTTACAATCCCTGCATTTAATGCAGCTTTTGGAATTTATGAATGCTAATGAGTTCATACCACATTTGCATGTTCATAGTGCTAAGAGGGTGAATCTGCACTACATAAATATATCCATGTATGTAAGGAATTTGTATTTTAGTAAGGGAGACTGCATCCAGAAATCTTGATACTGCTACTTGTTTTAAAAAAATATTGCTACTTTCACAACTGACGTGCTGCAAAGGTTGGTTGCTGTTATGTAGAAACTGATGTATTTTAACCTTTGTTATGGATTGCATTTCACAATACAAGTATTGCTTTATGGTTTGCATTATTCTCAGTAGCTGCTGGTATAGGCATGTGTACCAGTTATTTATTGACCCTGCAGATTTTTTCTAAATAATGCTGACATTTTAATGGGAATTTCAATCTGGGAATTTGACCACTTACTGCAGAAAATGTTTGTATTCTTTATTATCAAGGTAACAGGCTTTTGCATTATTAGCAGAGACAATTGTGTTAATCCTCTAATGCCCATCTGCTAGCCCTCCACAGAAATGGATTCTACACAAAAACATGTTAACCATTTTTTCCTTGACAGGTATACATTATTTTTGTTAATATTGCAATGTATCACAGAGGTACAGAAATGCTTGTTCTGAATGAATTTATTATCAAGGTTTTTATTTCTTTTGCTGGGGGGGCAGGCACTCTTTCTGTATTAAGTTGTGTGTACCCATATGAAGACTGCATTTTTCAAGTATTTTGTGTATGATGAATGTATGCATTCATAGATATTTTTTGTGGGTTAACAATTACTTTTGTTTTAATTATTATTTTTGTATTTCCAGTTATGTTTCCTTTCATACAGGGCTTTGGAACCTAAGACTTCTACACCCCTGTAAACAATCATATATTGATGGTGAAAATGATATGATCATTCAGGTACTACTTCTTAAAGAGAGATGCAGGGATGGCATGTCTTCCTGTGACCGTATCTGGGAGCAGATGGTCAAATATGTGAATGCAGTTAGAAGCCAAGGACATAAATATTTTAAAATAAGGTATAGGGCCAGAGACATGGTCATGACAGCCAGATGTTGGACAGTTGCAATTGTCCTTGAATGCATGGCTATGGAGGGTGCTCTTACTACTGATCCAGTACTAACTGAAACGGAGGCTCCCTGTCCACTTTCAGAGATCCAGACAGCTCATCACAAGGTTCAGACAGAATCTTTGATGCTGGGACTGATGTCCAGTAGCATCTATTAATTTATACAATAAGTTTCACATAACAATAGATTTGATAACTGTTTATTCTATTTCTCTTTTTGTGCATTGCTTACTTGTTATTCTAGGTGATCCTACCAGTGGCACTATAGAATTCCTACCATCTGATACCAGCGAATCAGCTCTTATGATGATGGTGGCAATGAAGAGGCACAGTCTAGAGGTACAGAGGTTCAATCTGACACTGAGGTTCTGCCACCATCTCCTGCCCCTATTTCAGACACAGTTAGTATGGCTATGCATAACCCTATCACAGAGACATAAGACATAGAGAATTTTGAAGGTGACACAGTTGATCAGGGTAGTTTGGTTACTGCAGTTGCAGAACTGGTTGATTCTCTTTGTAACCATTGTGAGGGGTGGTGTCACACAGCTAGGTTTGTAGAGGTGTTCAGCAGAAGCCTACAGTTCACCCTTCTCCTGATGTTAGTATGTCAGGAGGTGCCACATAATGTATGTTTATGGCTGTCAACTAGGGACAGGCCCATTCCACCAGGGCCGTAGCAATGATAGAGAGTGTAATAAACATTGAGCATTATGATGTGTGGGACTTCCTTAACCAAGTGGGCAACTCCTTGGACAAGATGAATGATACACTTGATTGGGCAGTGTCTATAATGGAATGTTTGCTGGAGAATGGTCAGCATGCATGTGGCAGTAGAGCTGCTACATCAGCTGGTGTTACCAGATGTGGCTTTGCAAGATCCTGCTCCTGTAGTGGAACTACTTCTAATGCTCCATCAGAGCTTGCAGTGTCCAGACCTAAATGTGGTAGGCAAGGTGGCTGTGGTCCTGGATGAAGTCATGAAAAGAGCTCATCCAGCAGACATCACTCACATTTAGGTAAAACCTTAAACTCTACCCAGTGACATGGAACTAGCAGTGCAACTCCTGGCATAAGTAGTTCTCATGGTTGGTGGCACTGATACTCAACTGAATAGTCTACCATGCACAGCTCATACCTGTCCAAAATGCCAGGATATAGGGCTAGGATAGTACCTGATTGAGTTCATGCAGACACACAAATATTCAACAAATACTTGTCCATAACACCTTACACATACAAACACAGACACACACTACTTGTCTATGCAGTACTGATGACCGTATACATATCTTGCTACTGGTCCCACAAACTTGATACTTAAGGAATAAATTGTTACTATACTTGCATAAATTCACTTCTTTGGTATCAGGCTTGCCTTCCTGTCCCCCTTCCCATCCTGTGCACATGATGGTGACTGTGCTCTGCCCTTTGCTCATGTTTATGCAACTTCAGGTTGCATATATATCTGATGTACAGAAAGAATAAATAATGCTTGCTTACCCAGAACCTTCTTACCAAAACGTATTGCAAAATAAATGTTTGTGATCATAGCACATAATCAGTTGTTAATGACTGCTTCTGTACTTATTGGCCATAACTATATTTTTGTTACTGTTTTTACTATTGCAAAATAGATGTTAAAGTATTGCTTAGCATTATAGTTGTGCAAATGATGCTATCATTGACCTGCTCACTGGTTTATATACACTGACCAACTGAAATGCTTGATGTGCATTACAGGACAAAGTCCATAGCTGTATATTGCAAACATTACTCGTAAGCTACTATTGACATTACTGTACACATGTCCCAAGTATACATTACTGTGCACTTTGGACGTGCATCACCATAGGGACATATGAAAATTTGCATAACATAATAATCAATTATATAACTATATTGATTTTATATACAGGTTGCAGACTTACATTGGTAATAATGCAGATCATAGGATCATAGGAAGTTACTAGGCTATTGGCCCTGAGGCCCTTATAAGCCTAGGCAAGAGTTTAGCCAATGTTTAGAAAAGTCAGCACCCAAAGCCCCTGTCCAGCAGAGACACGGGTGAAATCCCAGGGGTGGATTTTCTGTTTTCTATCCAGTTATCTAGGTTGCGCTTTAAAATGGATAATGAAGTACTCTGCTTGATGTGGAGAGGGAGTCTATTCCACAAATAGGAGAGTCTCTGCAACACAACTTTGTCCTGAAAACAAGTCCTAATGATGTCACAGACCAGGTTGAGGCCGCGCGTGTGGGTTACTTGAGTGGAGCTTGACTTCCGGATATGCAGCAGTTCCATCAAGGCGGGGGTCTGAGATTGCCTTGCATGACAGACAGAGGTCACCTCGGAAGAGTCTGTATGAAACTGAGTAGAGGCAGGGCTTTTAGCCTATCTGTGTAGGGTAGAAGTTTGAGGCCCTGGATTCTTCTGGTGAGGAACCTCTGTGTTCTCTCCAGCTGCTGCATGTGTTTTGCGAGGTACATGCCAAAGGGGGGCATTGTACTCAATATTTGGCCTTATAAGGGAAAAATACAGGGATGTTATGACCTACTTGTCCCTCAATGAGATACCCTTAATTATGAGGCGTGCCATATAGAAAGCTTTCCATACAATGGAAGCAACATGGTGGTCAAAAGTCAGGTTGCTATCAACCTGGGTGCCCAAGTCCCTCATGACTGATTGCATGTTTAGGATGTTGTTATTAATGTGATAATATGTGGGGACATAACTCTCCCCAAAGGGGATAATGATGCATTTGTTGGAATTCAGCTTGAGGCCATGTTTCTGGCACCAGTCATTTGTTTGGGTGAGACCCTCTTGGAATATGCCCTCATCACTTGGGGAATTGATGACCTCGCCCAGCTTGCAGTCATTTGCAAACTTGGTCAGCCATAGCTCACTGGTTTTGGCCTGCACCTCAGAGAAGTATATCCCAAATAACAGGGGCCCCAAGACCGATCCCTGGGTTACAACGCTCGTTAAAGGTCTACTGGTTGAGGTGGCTTCCCCTATTTTGATTAGGTGGGTTCTATCATTGAGCCAGTTCGCTACCCATCTGATAACATATGGACTGATACCGAGTTGAGAGAGTTTGTCTACTATGCCTGAGTGGGGAATAGTGTTGAAGGCCTTGGTCAGGTTAAGGTAGGCGGTGTGCAACATCTTCCCCTCATCCATGGCTTTGTTGACTGTCTCATAGAAGTCAGTCAGATTTAACAGACATGACAACCCCTTGGCAAAGCCAAACTGTGTGGAGTCACATATTTGGAGGTTGCCAATGTCCCTGTTAATGAGGTCCATGATAATGTGTTCCATGGCCTTGCAGATCAGCCTAGTTAGGCTGATGGGCCTATAATTTCCCAGATTGGTGGATGCTCCAACTTTGGGCAAAGAGATGGCTGTGGCTGTCCTCCACTCAGCTGGGACAAAGCCGGTACTCAGGCTTTGGTTGAATAGGGTGCCTAATGGTGCTGCAAGTTCATGCCTGGGTTCATGTAGGATACAGCCTGGGATGTTATCGGGTCCCATGGAGTTTGTATTTTTTTGTCTTTGAGAGGGCAGTAATGACCTGTTCCCTAGAGATAAGGGGGGGGTGGCAGGTACAGGGGATGTCCTGATTTACTGATGGGGGAACAGAGAGATGAAGCTTTCACTGAATCTGTCAGCCAGTAGGTTGGCTATATCTACAGCATTTGTGTATATGGTGTCCTTGGCCACCAGTTCTGAACAGATTTGGGTGCTCCCTTTGAGACTTCGGACATATGTGAAGAAGGCCTTATGATTGTCTCTAGTAGATGTGATCAATTTGGGATCAAAGTTAGCTTTAGAGGATTTCACTAGTGCTTTTATTTGCTTGTTCAAGCTAAGGAGAGATTGCTTCCACTTGGGCACCTGCTCCTTCTTGTTCCTGGAAAGCATTTTTTTCCTTTTGTTATATAATTTATTTATTGCAGATGTTTACCAGACAGGTTTACTCTTCCTTGTGGAGGATGATTTTGTCCTGTCAGGTATTCCTGATTCCATGCATCTATATGCGTGCTCATATAGTACTTTGGTGTAAATCTGGACATTGGTGCCACTTCCAACAGAGGTGGAGGGGGCTGTGAAGCTGTTTATATCATCACTCAGGAGGTTGTAATTAGCTTTGGAGAAGTTTTTTTTTCGTTTGAACCTAGCTAGAGCGGGGGTCAGGGGAGATATAGACTTCAAAAGTAACCACTTTATGGTCTGATCTTACCAGGGAGGATGATACTGTAGGGGTGCTGCAGTGGATACTCAAGTTGGCTAATACCAAATCCAGGATATTATCACCTCTTGTGAGGGGTGTTGACTAGCTTCTCCAAGGCATTTGCATTGATGAAATCAAGGAATCTCTGAGTATTTGCATTCTGACATGAGTAGTTTTTTCCAATCTATGGCTGGGTAGTTAAAGTTGCCCAGGATCAGGGTAAAGGGTTGAATCTTGATAGATTCAAAGAGGTCCAGATAGGTAGAGTGGGCATCCTCAGTCAGATTTGTGGGGCCTGTAGCTAGCTATGATTTTAATAGGGGTCTTGTCAGTTGTTAACTGCACCTGAAGTGCCTCCTTTGTGTCATACTGTTTGACCAGCTTGGAGGTGTATTTGTCTTTAATATACATTGAAACTCCAGTTCCTTTGGCTTTGTTGCCCACAGTCTTGGGTCTGAATGTATGATAGGCTGAGTAACCAGGTAAGGCTGGGGTTCTCTCCACAGCTTTCAATGAGGTTTCTGTGACTGCACAAATGTCAGCATCTTCCAGGGTTAAGAATGCTTGCAATGAGTGCAGTTTCATGTTTAGACTCCTAGCATTTAGTAGCATGATCTTTAGGACTGAAGATGCAAGATGTCTCCTTGGGGGTTTTCTAGGTTCGATACTAACAGAATACAACCATTAAGGCCACCCATTCCAGGAACCTAAATATGGTCTGTGACTTAAATAAGAGGGACAGATTTGTTTCTGAATGACTGCCGCATCTTTGGAATAGGCTACCTATTCATGTGAAACAGTGCACCTCTATGATGCTGTCAAAAGGAACCTGGGTGATTGGATTGGGCACCAAAATTATTACCAGGAATAGTGCCCACAGCCCTCCTGGACATGGCCAGCCATTTCTAATGCAATCCTGGCTATTAACTAACATTTCTATGACATTACATCTGGATGAAACTGCTAGGTTTGAAATGACCATTAGGTTGATAGCCTAGTAATCTCCTATGATCCTATAATCCTATGATTTCATGGTTAAGTAAAGATTATGCAGTTTGGCAGGTATCAGTTTTAATATTTGTATGTGCTAAGGATGTTACTCTTTCATTTAGGTAGTCAGTGTTTGTGCAATCCTTTGCCTCTTGACCTGAGCCATGGCATATTGTGCATGCCTATGTCTGCTAGCAGCATCTACTGCTGGTAGTTCTCCCACAGATCCTTTATTTGCTCCTGCTGGAGCTGCTGGCTTTGCCTGTCATACTGGGATCTGTGGTCTTGCCTCTAGTTGTACCTATTGGAGCTGTTTCCTGAGAATGATACTGTGCTATATGTGCCATCCAAAAGATTTGCTACATTTCTGTGCTCCGTGAATGTGGCTCCATTTACTAACAGTTCAGCACTCCATTTTGTGCTGCCTTTGATGTTTTGGATGTAGCTAAAGAAGGTCTTATGCTTGTCTTTGGAGTGGGACACTATACTTACCTAAAAATTTGCTCTGTTGGACTTAATTGGTCCTCTTAGTTTTCTATTCAGTTTGATGAGAGAATTTTTATATTTTGTTGGTGTTGCACTTCCTAATTTTAGCAATGAACTTTTTTTCTTTTTGCTGTACAACCTGTTTAGTTGCGAATTCCAACAGGTTGGCTTGTTTTTTTAGTTTGTTTTGGCTTACTTCTGGTAGGTGCAACAGCCTATATGCATTCACTGACATGATCATACAGAGCGCCTGTGAATAATTCTGCATAGGCTGCTGTGTTATCTGAGTTTGGAGGGACTTGAAATTCTGGAGTAGTTTTTAACTGTTTTAAGGTTTTCTGGGATTACAAAACTGATTCTTATTTTGAAGGAAACTGCAATGGAGTCTGACATTATGAAGAGAACATAACACTGGGGGGGGGAGGGCACTGGTGGGTGGGGGGGGGTACAACATTCTTCTATATTTGCAGATACTAAGATCAATATGTTTGTGCCTCTAGAATGTATATGAATTAAGTGGTCCATGGTGTTTTGTGTTTACATAGTCTAGGAATCTCTGTGCCTCCAAATTTGGAGTCATGTAGGATTCCGAGTTTATATAGAGATAATTAAAGTTTCCTATGAGTATGGCATTTGGTTGAATGGTGAGTATCTCCAATAGGTCTAAATATGAGCTATGTTTTTCAAAGAAAATAGAAGGTGACCTATAGCTTGTTAGGATACAATATAGGATATTGTCTATGGAAAGCTAGATGTGAAGGAACTCCAGTGTTTCATCCTTAGTCCCTGTCTGTGCAGTTGCTGGTCTAAATATATAGAAGGCACTAAAGCCTTGCACTACTGGGTTACAGTCTGTGACTTTACACCTTGTCTTGGTAACTGCACAGATGACTGTATTCTGCAAGGTAAGGTGAGCTCAGAAGAAGTGCAGCTTCTCAATTAGACTCTGGAATTGAGCAATGACACCTTTAGATTTCCTTGGGTAGATTTTGCTACGTTGAAAGGTTTGTTAATTTGACATTGCCTAAGAAAAGCTCAGTGGTGGGAGCTTAGTGTTTCAGCCAATATTCAAAGCCTAGAGGAAACAGGAGCAAACTATCATTGGTAAAGCAATGGGATTTGATAACTATGTTCTCCCACACTGACAGATATTGTATCCTCTACAATGACACTAAAACTAAGCCAAATATTAAAGTCAAACAACTTCTGTTTATGTTGTGTCAGCATCCTTGATGAAAGTAGAATGCTGCTACATGCCAGCCTGTGACACATAGTGTGACAGCTTCATAATGCCTATCTTCATATAGCCATAGCCTAGGGAAGAATGTCTCAGGTCATTTACACCTACATGGACTATGACTGATTCATACCGGTACCTGTGGTGCAATGACTTGAGTGCATGTGTAACTTGGTAGATCTTGGCCTCTGATATGTAACTGACTGCTATTTTCTCCTTGTTCAGCCTGGTGAGGGGAGCATCAATATGTTGTACAGTGGACTTTGCTATGACTAGACTCCTTGGTAGTGTATTGTGTTTGCTTATGAGCTAGATAGTTGACACTGCACTGGGGGTGGCTGTGTGTACAATGTTAAGTGTTGTTTCAGTTGAGTGCTTTCGCATTCACTGAGGATATTTCTTGCAGATAGAATGTCTGTGAGGTCTTTGGAGTTTGTTAAAATTACCTTTACTTGCCTCAGCATAACTAGGTCTATGTGTGAGGTATGTAATATGTATGGTGGGCATAGCGTGGGTGTTTCTGACGAACAGATTGCTATTATTGAGTGTTTATATACAAGAGTTTTGCCACCAGCCACATTGTGTATATACATCTCCTGAATACTTTGTTTCTTTGAGGATTAAATGGTTGTCAGTGAACATTAGGTAATTGTTACATTGTCAATATTCCCATATCTACAAAACTGGCTGTGGAGAAACTAGGAAAGTAAATATTCATATCCATATGTCTTTTACTGGGTAAGCTGCAAGAGTCCGATGTATAAGGGGTTAATAGTGGGCTGACTAAGGGTGACTAGACGAAGTTATATAATACTAAATTCAAGGGGTAGTGCTTCTCAACATGCAAACTAACTGCTCTATGCTACTCAATTTCCAAAGTAGTTGCTCTACACATACTGAGTTACTGGTACAGTTTCAACAAATAAAAAAGCAATACTACTCTAAAACAGTTAACTGAAGTGAGAAATAATAAAATAAATCTCTTAACTTCCAGTGACGGAGGATTAATACAGGACCCAATCAAAGTGTGCCAAGGATGCCAAGCAGATGGGAGTTCTTGGAAAATGAGCAAGAAACAATATGTAGTAAAGAGGTTTACTCAAGAGCAATAATCACTTGCTAGGTAGGCACTCAGTATCATGGATCTATGGAAAACAATGGGTAGGAAGAGTACATAAATAGCTTATACAACAGTTAATAGCAATGGAAGAGGGGAGGGAGGGACTTTGGAAATCAGAGCACCATAAGTTGCAGAGGTCAGAGACACAATCTTTTAAAACCACAACAGGAAAAGGGTTGGAGGTTGGGAAAAAATCAAGCTGCAAGAAGCACCAATTTTGGAACAGAAAATACAACACCCTCACTACTGTAATTCTGCCACTACCTAAGTAATCAGACTATGCAAAAATTTACCAGTAGCACTGTTTATGGAAAAAAATGGAGTAACAAATGATTAAATAAGGCTATATACTGTCAATAAAGCTAGAGACAATGGAAAACTAGTCTCTTCCTTACTTCTAGACCTGTCTAAAGCTTTCAACACAGTTTGCACAGCAAACTTCTACTTCAAATGTCCTCACTATGTCTCTCTCAGCCCACCTTTCTGTGGTTCAAAGGATATGTATCCAATAAGTATCAAGCAGTAAAATGACAGTCCATGCTCTGTCCTTACCTCCCAGTCACCACAGGTGTACCACAAGGCTCTGTCCTTAGTCCCCACCTCTTCAACATTTTCACCAACACCCTTTATACTTCCACAAAACAGGCCACCCTATTACAATATGCAGATGTTTCCACTCATATCTGCACTTCAGACAACATGGTACACCTCTAAAAATTACTCGGGAATCCTTAACAGCTACTGAAACATGGTCACATAACTCACAACTCATGCTCAACCCAAAAAAGACCAAACTACTACTTTTTCCCTCAAATCCCTCTCTCAAGAAAATACAACATTTACAGTCCTCTTGATTGATAACAAAGCCATTGAAGTCACTTCTCATAGCAAACTATTAGGGGTGATATGTATGATAATCTTACTTTCAGCCTGCATATACACAATTGCATAAGAAAAACTCATCAAAAACTAGGGATACTTTACAGAGACAAAAATGTTCTCACCGACACAACTAAAACTACGCTTGAAAAAAAGCAAAACTACACTTGCCACTACTTATCACTGCCCCACTATTCATTATGGAGCTCCCATCCTTACTAACCTCATACATTCACAAAAATTAAAACTTGAACAATACTATAACAAATTTACTAAATTTGCAGCACATAGCCCTTTCAGAACCCACCACTGTATAGCACTGTATATGCCTTAATCGGTTAGAACTGCCACATCAACTAATGAATACACAACTTCGCACTTATAAAATTATCCAGCATCCATCTGCTTGTCCAGCACATTAAAGCACATTCTACATAACTATTTTCCCAGTCGGTTATTGCAATCCAGTGACCAAAAACTCCTATCTGTCTACAAACCTAGCAAATCTGTTAGGCATTGCCTGTACTCGTACAAGGTTGCTAAGGCCTGGAACTCCATACCTGTATCCATCAAGTTTATGCCCTCCCTCCCATCTTTCAAAACTACACTGAAAGACTTCATAGCTAAAATCTGGCTCTGTTCTTGCTCAGATTCAGGATGAACTATATCCCTAAATGTGAACAAGTACCTTTTCATCCCTTATACCTCCTTACTGTCCCTTCTTTACTTATTTCCATACCGCTATCTAATTCTCTTCTCTGACTTTCTCTGTAAATACACCATAAGCCTGTTTTTCCCTCACTTCATATTGCAATTCCTATTTGTATTAGACTAACTTACCTTTAATTTCTTTACAAATTGTATAAAATTTCTTAAATATTAAATGGTCATATACCTTGTATCAATTCTTAACCAATGTTTTTATATTATGTCCAATTTGTTATAATTATTTAAACTGCAGATGTTATTGTTTTATTTTTGAAGATTATTCTTCTTAAAATGTTTTGTAAGAATTTGGAGCTTTTCTCCATGGGTCTCCACTGAAAATAAGCTTCTATCAAGTCAGACGTTCCCGGTAATCAAATGTCAACAAATAAATAATAAATAAATAAATATACACTGGCCTCACTCCAGTGCTTGCAGCACAGTCTTTGTCCAGTGAAATGCAATTCTAGCATCACAGGTATGTGGGCATCTGGCCTGTGTTACCCCTGGATCATGTTTGTTTTCTGTGGTCTGTGCAGATGTGTCTCCAGAGAATTGCAACCTGTTATGCTTGTACATGATGTATCATGCACAGAATGCTATCCTTCCCACCAGGGGAACAGGGACTCTTTTATGTGTTCTATGTCATCTTGCTATTTTAATGCAATTCTCTAAGCCAACCAACATAAAGGATGAGCAAATGCAGGCAAAATGCAGGAGTAGACAAACAAAGGATAGACTAGAACCTCCAATCCTGCATGTGAAAAGCACATGACCCAAACAGCAGTACAGTAGCGAGAAATTAATGTGGCTTTGTAATAAATAATAAGTATATCCACTACAAACACAGGAGACATGTGCCATGCCAGAGGCAAAACAAATGGGTTATAAGGTATACAATGTACATGTGTTACATATAATGCCATAATATAATCAAACTAGAAAGAATGTCCATAACACATACTCACTACAATAAGATGGAATATGAAGTAAATGGCGATGCGCATAGATACATATATATATATGTGTGTGTGTGTGTGTGTGTACATGGAATGTGAAGTAAATGGTGATACATGTATGATTAATAAAAGTTAGGGAATGTAAGCCTGTGCATAGGCAGGAAACATATAAATCTCTGGGTAATGCAGTAAATGGTGATATGTGTATGATTAATAAAAGTTAGGGAATGTAAGCCTGAACATAGGCAGGAAGTAATGCACAACACACAGGTACAACATAAACATTGATGGAATCTACTAAATTGCCACCACCTTCTTTGCATATGCCTTGCATATGTATGATACCCAACATAGTAACACAAGGTCCCATTGTACCAGTACACCTACCTGACAATGATGACACCTTACAGGAAGGCAAACATATACATGTCATATGCCATATATATGTGAAACATGTAGGACATGTAGGACATGTATGACAAAGCTATAAGGACATGTAGGACAAAGCTATAAGGGGCAAGGGAGATGGACAACACAGGCCCACATCAGTGAGGAAATGCCAGCAAGAGAAAGCAGCTACTCAATAAAGCAGGTCAACTTTATCTAAGGATACACAGTTCACATGCCTGTGTCTACATCACAAGAGGGACTGCAATTACTTACACAGTCATTGAAGAAAATGGTCAACATCTGAAAAATTGGCTTAGTGCATTGGGAATGGCTATAAACTTGGCTATGTACAAATGACAAAATCAATACAGTATTGTGCCAGCAATGTAAAAACACGTAAACAGCAAATGACATGGGCACACAACAGAAGTAGGTTTGAGTTTCACATACAGATACATACTGCTTTGCAGGCATAACACCACAAGTTGCACAATCACCATTATTGATAAAAATATCACAGTACATGTGCAGGACTGATCAAAGGGTAGTCCTGTGTACATAGGTACAGCACAGAAAAAAATAATAAGTGCATGTAACCAGTCACATATTACAAGGGTGGTTGTGTGTCAATCATATTATGGCCATTTGCATGTGCATCTATGTAAATCAGTATATATGTACTACAAATTCATACACATGGACATGTAATCAAATTCATGTTTACATGTCCTAATAAAAGCTAGCATCAAGAAAACTGACTATTGACATAACCAAGATACAGACAAATGAGGGAGTCATGAATAATGTCAAACAAATCATATATTCAATAAGGGACCAGTGAATGTCAATGCAATATGTCAAGTATACATGTTTAAATGTACCTATCATAGTACTCTAGTACAACATGGCATGATATTTGCCAGTGCATCACACACACAAGGTCATTGCCCCAATGGGACAGCATGATTGAAGCATAGGAACATAGGAGGTTACTAGGCTAATGGCCTATTTAAGTCTTGACATTCATACCCCAATTTTGCCATTTATCAATGTCCACGTACTGCACAGGCTTTGATATATGCCTGTGCCTTAGAGCATCTACAAGCTGACCCTGTCCATTATGGACACAGGAGACAAGCCAGGAATGAATTTGTAACTTCACATCCATTGATCCAAACTGCATTTTAGTATGCTTAGGGAAGAGCTCTGTTTCACATAAATGGGGAGTCTGTTCCAGAGAAGGAATAATCTGAGACATATACCTGTCCCTCCAACATATTTTGTTTATGTCACAGATGAGGTTTAGCTCCTTAGAACAGGTAATGCTAGTGCTGCTTGTTTTGTGAATGTAGTAGATTCATCAATGCTAAATCAGAGTATGCCTTGTAGGTTAGGCATAGATCACCCCTCATTAGTCAGTAGGAGACCAAGCACAGGGAAAGGGCTTTGAAGCAGTCTGCAAAGGACATGTTATTTACACTTTGTATTCTTTTAGTAAGAAACCTCTGTGTCTGCCCCAGTTGTTACAAATGCCTGGTCAGATGCATGCCAAAGGGTGCATTCCACTTGATTATTGGTCTAATTATGGCTGTGTATAGTGGGACTATAACCTCCTTAGATCTGCATGCCATGCCATGCCCTTACTTGTAAGTTGTGCCATGTAGACGTATTTTCTCACCACCTTGGACATGTGCTGATCAATGTTCAGGTTGCTGTTAACCTGAGCTCCCAAGTCTTTTACCCCTGGGTCTATTTTAAGGGAATGTTATCAATGCTGTAATTTGCAGGAGTGATCATTTTCCCAAAGAGTGTAATTATGCATTTTTTGCATTGAGTTTTAGGCTACGGCTCTGCCACCTGTTATTTGTCTGTGTCAGACCCTACTGGAGGATATCTACATTTTTCTGGGATTCAGTGATTGCACCCAGCTGGCAGATGTCAGAAAATCTGGTCAGCCAAAGGTCCTCTACATTTGGTTTGACTTCAGAGAAGTATATTCTGAACAGTTGATGTCCTGCTACTGAGCCTTGTGGGACACCACTGGTAGCAGGCCTCTTGTTGGAAGTGGATTCCCCTACCCTAACTTCATGTGTCATATCTGTGAGCCATTTGACTATCTATTAGGTAGCATAGGGATTTATGCTTACATTTCTGACTTTATTTATAATAACAGAGAGAGAGATTGTGCCACATTCCTTTGTCAGGTCAAGATATGCAGTATGTACCAGTTTGTCTTCATCCATAGCTCTAGTGACTTTCTTGAAAAAGTCTAGGTTAAGTAGGCATGACCTGACCTAGACAAAGCTGAAATAGGATGAGTCCACTGTTTAAATATTTCCTATGTATTTGTTTATCATGTCCAAGATTATTCTTTCCCTGGCCTTGTGTATAAGTTTAGTCAGACTTATGGATCTGTAGTTGCCTGAGTCTGTTGATGGGGCTTTTGTGTAAAGGGATGACCATTGCAATCTGAAATTCCCTAGGGGTGAAGCCTGTCTGTTGGCTGTGACTGAACAGAGATTGTAGTGAGGCTGACAGGTTATATTTCAAGCTATTTAGAAGGCATTCTGGGATATTATCAGGACCCACTGATGTAGTGTTTTCAGCTTTGGAGAGTGCAGTGAGGACATCTTCTTTAATGACAGTTTGAAGATAAATGGTAGAGGGTATTTATTGGAGGGTTACATGGCATGCTGTGATGACCCACCACTGGACCAGGGGGTAAAATTAGACCTGAATTTATCTGGGAGCAAATTTGCTATACCCTCCAGTTTGGCATTGGCAGTTCCATTCACTATTAGTTCAGTGCACTGTTAGGTATTCCCCTTAAGTTGCATGCTTAACTGAAAAATGCCTTAAAGTTATCCTTATCCTGGGAGGATATCTTTGAATAAATTTCAAAATCAAGCTACAAACTCTAGGATATGTCATGTTGTTAAACAGATATAAGACAGCAACAACCAATACACAAATGGGTGTAATGCATATACATGGCTAACATTTGCAAATAAACACACTTGACTGACCTCAAAGTGTTATGTGAGAAGAATGGGAATAATGCAGTATGTGAGTTGCTGTCACCCCTATGGAGTATATACAGGAAGAGCACAAGCAGAACAGTCATTTCCCATTTGCATTATGTGAACTGCAACAGTCATATCTGTCACATGCAGGCCAGATTCTATCAGATATAACATTATTATGCTGTACTGCATGCAGAGGAGTAGACACACACACGCGCACACACACACACACACACACACACACACACACACACACACACACACACACATATGCACGCACACACAACATTTTAAAGAATATCATCCATGACCATATGGTGCAACACGTGCACCAATGACAGCACAATCATGTAAATAAAAATGATTAATGCGTGTGTTATTTGGCAATATGTGTCATAATACAGCAGCACTATAAAGCCACATATGACATGATATGTGCAGTGAACATTATGATGTATGTCAGAAAAGCATGACAACAATATTGGATGTCTGCACAGTTGTGCCTAGACCATAAATATTTAAATATTGAAAACATCATGGTGGCAGCATTGCAAAAGTGGATCACATAGATAATACTTGCAATCCTGTGAGAGCACTCTGATTAGTCGAACATCACAAAAGATGTCTCTAGTGATCTCCTGGAAGGAGTTGCATCTGGCCTATGACATGTTCTGAAAGAAGTCATTGATCAGTTCCCTTGTTTGTGTCTGGAAGATGTCTGTCACGACATCTGAGATTTTGTCCTGAAAATTGTTTGCCTGACACGGTGCTGGATGTTTCCTACAGCGAACTGCAGGAACAATGGCACATGTAGACCCCAGTTTGTCATCATTATCATTACCCCTGTCATGGTCATCATCTTGGTCCTTGGAATCTGACTGGAACTGGCTGTCAGTGGTCTGGCATGTCATTGTCTTATTAGAGAGTTGATATGGGTCCCACACTCTGCCAAAGTTCAACAGAGGGAAAAAATGATGCATACATAAAAGATACTAATCTAAAATCGATGAATAAATAAAATGTTATACAAAATTACACAATCTACATGTTGTAACTATTATGCAATTTGATGTCACCTACTGTATGACCCTATTCAACTCTAACACCATATGTAATTTAAGCAATAAATCCAATCCACACTAATTTACAAAATGGTGCATAACATACATCACAGTCCTATGCCATATGATTCTGTAACAAAACACAATCAGATATGCAACAATGTAATACTGAAGTGAGTATATGATATGCAATTAACAACATCAAAAATGTATGAGAAGGGAGGTGTGAAATGTTTGCTCAAGTTATATCACAGTAAAGTACATTTGTTATGACACCATAATAGTCAACAGGTTTGTATATACATTTTGTAACAGGAGACACAACTCTGTAATAATAACAAATGTACTTCTGTGATTATGCAACATTCTAAATGTTATAATATTTATGATATGAATAAAGGCCATCCATCCATCATTATTATCTTACTCCAACACATTACATGGCATGCAGTACATGATCTTCATAAGCTGCAAGCAAGAAAAGACAATCTATTACAGCACAAGAAGGATTGACTGCACTGTACAACAACAAAAGAGTGATTATTACATGTCAGGTAGTCCTAGCATACAACACAATATTACATTTTGCATATTCAGTAATTGATGTGTCACTCTTACTATTATGCACATATGATGATTACTGCAGACAAATAAGTGGAAGCTGAATTCAAACCTACAATTATCACCTATGCTGACAGTACAAACCAGAACCTTGCCTGCCTAGCTTATAGGTCTTGCCTATAAATGCATGAATTGATGGAGGTTAAACAACTTTACGTTTATGAATACACAGTGAACCATTACACACACTAACAGGTGTGCCATCTAAGATAACATTGTGTAAGCGTACATGTATACTTAACCATGTGGACAAATACCTATAAATGTTCACAGTTATTGAATGCTAATTGATTGTGTTGTTACAGCATAAGCAGTAAAACTGTGTGCACTATATAATGTATGCTACCTCAATGTTAAAATCTTCCTTCTGTATGTATGCAAGAATACTATTTAAATACATATATGTACACGGGTATATAAATACAGATTGATAGACAGACCTATATGTGTAGGTACAAATATGTTTGTCATTTTATATTAACACATGCATACATATATTACATAATGTGAAATTATTTTTGTATACTACATGACAAATAAAAGAAAAGTACAAATGCTGTCATGTGCCCTACATAAGTTGGGATACACATTTAAGATCACATTGCATGTAATACATCCAAAATGAGTTGTGCAATGTGAACTGGTGAGATCCATAACATAAATGGCAAATACAATTGGAAAAAAGCATAACACATATTATGAAAGTCAGGTAAACCTGTGTAATAATATGCTATCTGGACAATGATGTATGTAATGTCTGTAGTGGGATTCAAACAACCAGACTATGCAATCATGACTGCATGTCATCACATTGCTTAGAGCAATACCCTACAACTGTAATAGGTCAAATTTCCAACTTTCGTAATTTGCAAGAATCCAACTGTCTGCACTTGAAATGCATACTCATACCTCATTACCCTTTTATTCATTTACCCCTTTACTCTACCCTTATTAGGCCAATTATCAAATCTATTGCCCCCTTTGACATGTATCTGTCCAGGCACATGCAGCAACTGGAACACCCATAGTGATACCTTATTAAAAGGATACAAGGCCTAAACAACTTGTCTTACTTGGACCGACTCAAAGCCCTGTCACTATATTCGGTATCCTACAGACTGCTAAGAGGTAACCTGTGTCTTGCATACAAGACATCCTATGACTCACTACTGATGGATTTAGTGTATATCAGCAAATCAAATGACATCAGAAATATTGGGTCTAGGTATCTAAACCTTTTCTGCAATATCAGCAGAAAAGTTTGGAGGGACAGGCATATCCTGCAGGGGATACTGTTGCTCTGGAACAGATTTCCCATCCAAATAAAAAAAAATTCATCCCTGTCCATATTCAAGTGCAACTTGGATCTATGGATGGGAATCAGAAAATTTACCCCAGAACTGCCCCTTGTGCAACTAATTGTACAGAGGCAGCTCCTAAATGCTTAATCCCATGCATGGGTCTCCTCAGACTATGTAGGGTATGATACCAGTTATTCTCATTAGGGGTAATATATAATGAATGACCATGGCATGGGGTAAGGCCAATCTATAACTAAATGGGATAGGTTAATAAAAGCACAGAAAGGAGAACTGGCTAGGATTAAAATGACCCACAAGGGCAGCTAGACTAGTATTTACATATGAACTTATAACTAGCCATTGAAGGAATTACAGTTCAGCTGTGGGATTTAAACCTGCACATGTAATTTAGGTAGGAGGGCAGTCAATGAAGAGAAGTAGTGGATTGTAACAGACTGTACTGTATTTTAAACTGTAGAGGTAACATGTATGTATGTATTATCCAGCATTTACAGATATGTCGCTATTAACAGAAGTATGATAGTTCTAGAAACTTTGCGGATAACAGAGATATGCATAGTCATCCTCAGGCAAAGCACTATAGTATTCAATGTACTACAGTCATGCTAGCTATGTAAAATCTCTAATGTATAACTTAACCAACCAAGTATAGATCTCTCATATGTGTTGTTCAATAGGAAATGCATAAATGCCAAAATATCATCCAAAATAGGCTACACTGAGATATGAACACACACATGGGCCAAAAAATTTTTATTGGCATGTTACTTAACCATTTGAGTTAACGGACATCAGATTTCATTTTGTATTGTAAAACACTGGGGAATAATGATGGAATATGCATTTACCCATCTTGTAAAACTTATCGTGTATCAGCACACTTTCAACTGTCATAGTTTGCGTAAAAAAAACAAACTTTAGAATGTAATTGAAAAAAAAATTGTCATTAAAAGCATTAATGCACAACTGTGTGATTCAAACTTATATGTCTCCACATACAGTGCTAGCAGTACAGCCATAAGACAGTTTAAGAATTAAGAGATCCACAATTCTTGTCTTGCACTGTGTTTAAAAGACACACATATTTCAACCATAATGATCGGTATTGGTCTTACATTTGTTAAACTGATGAAAGCAGACGTGCATTATAAAAGACTGTAGTGAGTTTTATAATTTGGAGCTTACTAATGTATGTATTACTCAGCATTCACACATACAGAGGTATGTCATTTGTTGTTTCTAGAAGCTTTGTGGATAACGGAAAAATGCATGGTCATCCTTGGCCTAAGCACTATAGGTGGCAATACACTATAGCTATGCTAGATTTGTAAAAATGTGTACTGTACTGTATAACTTACCAAAAAATATAGATCTTTCATATGTGAATTACTGCCAATATTTGCACAAAAATAGACTACACAGGGCTTCGAACCCACACATCAGAAAACAACAGTCACTTTGCCATATTGTTTAATCAGCTGAGTTAAGGGATATCACAGTTCAGTAGACATTCCAAAAACAGATGTTATGGAATAGCAGTAATACATATATGTGTGAAGTCTGTATTAATATACAGTCACGATCAAAAGTCCTGCATGATGTCTACACTGACACAGTATAGTGGCCAATAACATCAGAATATGCTGATAAGTGAATGTTAACTTTAATGAGTAGAACTGACTTTCCTCCATGTAAATATCAATACAGATATTCATGGAATACACTTGAAAAACAAACTCACAGAGACACATATGCTTTCTAGATGCATATATGATAATGTAGATTTTAAGGAGTACATTATATGACTTACTGTTGGCATTTGTTGGCTGATGTCATACCTCTGAGACCCTTCCATGAAGATCCTCTGCATTCCTCCAGTGTAGGTCATCAAAGTTGTGGAAGACTAGCACGCCAGTCTGGTAGATCCCAGTCCATCTGCAGTGCTCCCTCACAATCCAGTTCCAGATGTCAATCATCGCAAAGTTCCAGGGCTATACTCTCATTTTCTTCTCATATCCAGCATAGACAGTGAACATTTGAGTAGTCTCCTCTTCTGTCCAGTTCACTGCCCAGACATATCTTGTAAGTTGACATCCTCACCATTGGACTTGGAAGTTGTAGAAAAATACTTTTCAAAAATTCCTGACTGAAGTTCCACTGAGTTCGCAGGTAGCAGTGCTGTGATAAGAATCTGTATCAATATCACATTTTAAAGATGGCACATATAGGATGGTAACAGATTACCAATGGGCACATTGGGCACGTTACAGACATTCCCATTTTCTTATACCTATTGTGCAGCTGGTTTGAGCACTGTACTCATGCCAGGCTATTGGTTAATGTGCCGAGATTTGAGAACTTACACAGGCATTTGCTAATGGGATTACAAAACATTGAATGCTAATGAACCTGATTAATTATGTATAGCACAAATATTATTTAAAAGTTGTGTGTGTGTTTAACTAGCCTCATTCTGGGGTATAGCTTAGGTTCAGCTAGATTACAAAGGTAAGCTATGACCTGCTGGCTTTGCTGTGGTGGAATTCAGTGCTATTGTTACATTCCTGTGTTATTATTATGCTGCATAAAATAACCAAAACATGTTTTCATACATATGGTGTTTGAAATTCTCTGTATTAGAGTCTGTCTGTATATAAAGGGGGAGATATACTTCAATATACAAACATTTGGGCACATGTCAATCTCTGTCAAGCACCATTTCCTCAAAAGCAGCTGTTTGGCTACTTACAAGCCAATCTTGGTGAACTACAGATATGGAAGGAATTAATATATATCCATAGTTATTGCAGAAGAACCTGTAATTTCTGGCATATGTTAATGGAGAACTGCAAGTTGTATGTTCAGTGACTGATTTACGGATACTTTCTAATGCTTACACAAATAGCAATTGTGAGTACATTTAAAGGGATACAGGCAACATTAGGATGGCTTAGTATTTACATTATTTTTTCTGGTGACATGTAGGGGGGGATTCAGTAATCCTCAGAGTAAGACTAACCAAGTCTTACTTGGAGACTGCCGTTTAAGAATATGACGTCAGTGCATCATGCATATGCATGAGGGCGCTGACTCAACTGGAAGGCTTACACAGAGCATGTAAGACTGCAGGGGGCGTGTCGGACTGCCAAGCAGTCCAAATATCCATGCCTCTGCAAACATATAAAGTGAAAATGACAAATGCAATGAGCAAGTCCGCTGTAAAGTACACATAGCAAACAGTACACATCCCCACATACTAAACCCCTTTGTAAATATAAAATGTAAACTAAATTTGTTTTTATAACTCCCGATATAGCTGCCTGTATTTGTGAGTGTTTGCGTGGGTGTGCCCATTGCTTAGCTGCAGTTAGCAATTTCGACATCGAAGAGCATAATAAGAAATGTTTATGCAAATTAAGTCAAATAACAATAGCGTAGTGGGAGAGCGTTTTCAGAAAGAGGAGGTATTCCTGGTTCTAGTCCCACCACTACCCTGTCTATTTTATGTTTTAAATTAGTATATAAAATAATTCCTGACATATATGAATGAAATTTTAGTAAAAAGCATTGAAATGGCCTATGTATTAGTTAACAAAATGTATACATATAAAGATAAGAAGGTGAGCAGCAATAAGGATATTGACATATAATTGCCCATAGCTAAGCAGCATTTTACCTAGCGCAATATAATTGCCCATGGCTAAGCAGCGTTTTACCTAGCACAATATAATTGCCCATAGCTAAGCAGGGTTTTACCTAGCGCAATATAATTGCCCATAGCTAAGCAGGGTTTTATCTAGCGCAATATTATTGCCCATAGCTAAGCAGTGCTTTACCTAGTGCAATGGTTTGCGTGGAGCTATGCACAGTGCTAACCAGTGCACCATTGGGCAACGTGGAGCAACGTAGTGCAAAGTGGCCTAAACACAGCCACACCCCCTAGCCTGTCTGGACAGTAGTAAAATAAAAAGCAATGACAAGATTCGAACCCGGGACACTGTGCACCATAATCAAAGTACTGAACCACTAAGCCATGACAGCTTAGCAAAAGTATGCACTGTTAATATACATATACTTATAAATGTAAGATTAACCATTGCTAAGCAGGTTTGCTGTTAGCCGAGAATTTTCAAAAATGGCCAATCACAAATAAGTGCAGGAAATGTGGCATATTTAAGCTCCATAGGCGGGAATACTTGCCATAACTGATTGTAGCTCCCATCTGCAGTCAGGATGGCTGGTGCTGGAGAGGGTACGCGCTTTTGAGCGCAACGCTGGGGCATCGAGGAGTCAAAATACATGGTTTGGCTCCTTGTCCACCATCATGAGTCAAGACTCCTGTAGGGCCAGTTCCAAGGGACGGAGTACAAAGCAGGGGCTTGGAACTGGTTAGCTCATGATCTCACCAGTGCCACAGGCATCCCTCAGACTGGTGAGCAGGTCCGTCACCACCATGCAGACCTGAAGAGATGGAAGCAGACCTACTGAACCGATGGATACAGGAGGCCCGTGACATGCAAGATGCCCCACTACTGAGTAAATAGCCATGGAATGAAGTATGTAAGACATGCTAATTTAGTCTATATAATGGATAGATATGTCTCAATATCCCTTCATTTACTTCACAGCTGTAGGTGTCCGTGCTACGAATTAGCAAGCCTATGCAGATAGGCTGCTAAGGCTGCACGACCAGGCAGGTTAGTAATTATTCTGCATGTATTGTTATATAAAATAGGTGAGAGAGCCTGAAAAAAAGTGTTGAAGCCCAATAATAAAGCCATAAAATGCCCTGAATAATTTCTCTGCATGTACTGTTATATAAATAAGTCAGAGCCAGAAAAAGAGTGTTGTAACCCATTAATAAAGGTAAAATATGTCCGGAATAATATCTCTGCATGTACTGTTATATAAAATAAGTGAGTGAGCCTAAAAAAGAGTGTTGTAACCTATTAATAAAGGTATAATATGTCTTAGATAAGTCTTCTGCATGCACTGTAATATCAAATAAATGAGAGAGCCTCTAGAAAAGTGCGTAATGTATTTAATAAAGGTATAATACTTGGAGTGTGCCTGTGTCACTTACTTTGAAATGTTTTTGTACCCTTGCATTATATAAATAGTACTATTGTATTAAGCGCTGTCAACCCACAGTTGGGCAGTCCCATATAAAGTGGATGAAGGAAGTGCCAGTAGCTGTGAAGCATATATACAGTCCTCAACAGTTGGTTAATGGCTGGCATGCATAGGTAAATTTGGCACACGAGTAGCTTGTTAATGTGTTCCCTAGAAAAGTGAGTGTGCTACTTGAAATGTAAGGTTCTGTAGAAATATAACTGAAGATGTCACGTGAACACATCCAGATATGCAGATATATAAATATAAATAAGATATATAACTATGTAGCAGTAACATCTGCATCTTGGACAGTTAGTATGTCAGATATAGGTCAGGTATAAAATGAACTAGCCAAACCCATCACACAACCTAATGCACATTGCCTAGTGTAATAATACATGTAGGGGATATACACCTGCAGTCAATAGGAATGTAGTGTAAACTATAAGCACTTATAAGATGTTAATGGAGGTATCTTTTTACACCCTACTGTATGTGCATAAACAATGCAATTCCACACCTCAATGGGTATGTGTAATCTCAAAACATTCTATAAATATCTGCATTTACTTTGATGCATGTGCCCTGTTCAAACACCACAATCTTGGTGGCCTGTTGCCACCAATCATCCCTGCATGCTGTTGGAATGTCCACTGTCATTCAGTATATGCATATGTTATGCTTGCTGTTCAACTGTTGGAACCCTGGTGTGTTGAGTTAATGGGAATATTACTGCATGCTGTTACAACTAATTTGGAATGCTGTTGTCTATGTTGTAATTAAACACACCTAAACACAGAACGTATGGGAAGGCCGGTCCCGGCGGACCCACCTGTCCCTCCTCAGCTGGCGATTGCACCTGGCACCAGCAGGTCCGGTACCCAGCCTGGGCTCCCCTCCTCCAATGGTCCTGTGCCACCTTCAGGTGGAAGCACTGCAGGGGATGGGCCCCCGTGCAAGCGTGGGCGGAGAAGGGCCACCTGTCACCATCCGAAGGGTCCAGGCTGTGGTGAGTAGGGAGATCCAGCGTTCAGTCGCTGATCCCCTATGCCAGCTCGAGGCAAGAGTGGCGTGACTCATGGGTGAGCCTGCCCCACCTACGCAGCCTATAGCACAGTCACCCTCAGGGCTGAGAAGGTGCAGTGGTGACTGCCTATGGGTGGAGATCTCAGTTCCACTGTTACCATCTGTGGGCTCATGGGCTTGCGATTTCCAAACATGCATCCCCATCAATTGTGTTCACCCACCCCATGTGTCATATTCCACCCCTGTATGCATCTTGTTTGTCTTATCTGTTTACCTCCCCAACCTACCTCCCCAAATATACCTACTTCCTCAACCTCACATTCCACTCTCACCTGAAAAAAAAAAGGGCAATCTGTTCCCACAAAAAATTTACGCTCCATACATAGCTGCCCATTTCGCACACATGTCAGCTGGAAATGTAAACTGATAATTATAATTGGCAGTACAACATACTTTGTTGTCCTCACCCCTCTCTCAGGGGTGGAAGGTTTCAAATCTCACTCCAAATTTCTAACATATGCACAGCTGTTGCTGGTAAAGAAATGGGCAGCTATGGGCCTTCCCTACACCTGTCCTGCACATCCCGAGCTGGTTTCCCGACTGTCTTTCCCTCTTTGTGCCCCCTTTTTCACCACTTTCCTATTTCCCCATTTTCATTTCTTTCAAAGAAATTAGCGTGGGGTTTAGCGGGAGTAAGCACTTTTAAGCAGTAGTTAGTGGGTTTGAGCGAGTGTGTGCATGTGTGCGCTTAGCTAAGTATTGCTAAGTATCACGCAAACCTGCACAAACCCACTTACAACTGCTTAAAAGTGCCTTAGTCACTCTTCATGGCAGGGCCCTTGTTCTGCTGAGCAGCAAAATAAAACATATCTGTCAGTCTCAAACCCCAGACCTTGGACACACTACACTGCATGAAGTGCCACTAAGCCACAGTAGACATATGCCAAGTTGGTGCTGTAATAAATATATCATGCATTACAATGAGTGAATGTAAAGGGAAAATAGGAATGCCATAACACAAATCTTGTTCTGTGGATCTTTACCAGCAGTTGTTGTGGAATTGCATGACATGACTGTGAAAAGAGAACCAGCCATTCTAGCAGGAAATAAAGTTACAGTAGCACTTTACAAACCCCACACAGTATCAGAGCATGATAAACACTGGCATATTTGAATAGGGCAGAGGCCATACTTCCCAACTGTGACGGCTTTTCAGGGATGTCCCTGATTCGTAAACAAATGTTAGCTGTGTCCCTCAGAATCCCTCTGAAAAGTACTGATGTTAGGCCGAAAAGTGGAGAATTACACTTAATGAATAATGTCAATAAGTATGAGTACACACTGCATGCACGTCAGAAAAGGTGTATTAATACATATGCTCTGATTCTCTCACAGTCTCATCTTAATGTCTGTAATATATTACAGGTGTACCTCACTTATATGTACCTTTCCCTGAGGCTGTTCAAATATATACCTGAGTATATCAGAGGCATGGCAGAGGCAGAAACACACAGGCATTTTAGCTTTTCTGCTGTTACACACTCTGCAAATAGCTTTGGAACGAGTCTCACAAGCATACCCTTATGTAGGAGTACAACACAGAAATATCAAAGGATGTAGCCATGTACTGGTAGCAACCAACTGTGACAATGCCATTGTTCCACTGCAGAAAAGACCGGTGTGGTGCACAGACAAAGAATAATAGGCTAACCTCTGGCTACCATCTGGATATGTCCACAAGTGGGAGCTACACAGACAGACTACATGCCTTGTTAGACTAACAGGTACACAGCAACCCTGTATGTTCAGCAAGATAAGCATCACACAATAATATATAATGCTCTCTGTACTTCTGCACCCCTACCCAAAATAACAATATACCTGTGTATTCAGGCTCTACCAAGGATGTAGGTAGGCATACTCAGTACTGAAATTTGTCCAGTTGTCTTGAGCAGCCTGTGCTAATGTCAACACAAATAAACAACAAACTGTTCAGAAGTGAGTTAATTAATATTTACAGTATAGTAGTTCACAAACAGTTCATGTGCCAGAAGAATACATTGCAATAACTACTTTTGTATGGCAGTTAATTGTCTAATTATAAAAGAAAGTACATACTCCCATGTATCTTGTGTAAGCATTTGGAGGGGTGAGTAAAATTCTACACTGAGAAGTGTGTACTAGAAGCAGCAACATTCAGGTTTGAGTACAACATGTAAATCACTGGCTACAACCCTTGCTTCAGATATAAGAAGTATACCAACCTTCTGACTGACACAACGGTGTCCACAGCAAACAAGCATGGGCCCCACTTTGGAAAGCTGAAAGGACTATGCCTACCTAACTTAGCATTTTATAGCAGTGGGCTGCTATGACAGTGAGTACTGCAATTACCACACAGCAGGCTGCATGCAATTAGTAAATGGTGGACACCAATTGGTGCAGAGGCCATCACATGCACATGTGCAGATACCTAGAAAAGCAGGCTGTACTTGCTGTCTACACATGCAATAATCTCATTGCAGCAAGAGAGAGAGAGAGAGAGAGAGACAGAGACAGAGACACAGACACAGACACAGACAAAGAGACAGAAACAGAGAGACACAGAAAAAGAAAGATCAACAGCAACAAACAGAGAAAACACAAACCAAAAAAAGAAAAAAAAAATTATTTCCTTTAAAAACAGACGGAACAGAGAAATACAAAGGAAAGGTATGTAACACATATATATTTGCTGGCATGTAGTAGATGTTTTTGAAGAGTACTCTACATGCTGTGAATCATCCATATGTGGCAGCAGTACATATCTATATGTATCTGTACATGTGCACAGAGCAAGGGACATACTGCAACTGTTTGTGAAGGGTGTATATATATATATATATATATGTATATATATATATATATATATATATATATATATATATATATATATATATTTGTTATGTGCATATTTCTATGTAGGTTGTAGTGTGTGGCAAAGAAAACAGCATGCAGTGCTGGTATATGACATATGGTGGTTAAACGCTGTGGGTATGCTCTGTCAGTTTTGCAGTGTTACAGCCAGTGAGGCCTGCTAAAGCTACATGGGCTGAGGACACCTTCAATGCAGTCTGCACAACACTGTGCAATATTACTCCATAACTGTATATCTCACAACTGTCGCATAATTGATATTCCCACCAAGAATAGTGGACTGTATATGTGCCTTGCCTATATGTACATCTATATGTACAGCAATGGATGTTTATATGTATATGCGTTTGCATGTGTATATATATATATATATATATATATATATATATATATATATATATATATATATATATACAGAGAGAGAGAGGAAGAGAGACATGGGGCATACTTACTGCAACAGGTGTCTGGTGACCAAAGTATGGACTGAAGCTCAGTGTTGACACTACAGTGCCATCCCTTCTTGCCAGAACACTGTACCCATTAACTACCACATAGGTGGTAGTCTACCTAACACTGAAGGTGTGATAAGGGAACATGGGACACAGGTGGACAGTTGCCTCCCCTTTGATAATCACAGTGCCACACTAGTCATGTACTCTGTCTACGTGGTACACGTCATCACACAAGGTGTGTCATCTAGGGAAATATAGGTCAGTGTTCCCTTCTACTCATCACACTTAAAACCCATTAAAGAGTACAATGCCCCATGTGGTATGTACCTCACATGACAACTACAGCAACTGGAAAGACCACAGACATACCTCACAAAGAGTAATACCAGCCTCAAACAGATACCCTATGCAGACCGACTCACAAAACCACAGCAACACTGTGTTGCATACCGCCTACCCAGCGGACCCACCTGTCCCTGCTTTGAGACTATGCACATCTCAGTAACGACAGTAGCTGCCTCAATCACATGCAATACATAGAGCAGCACACACAATTGTGGCAACACCGTACTAGACATTGGATAGGCATTGTTGATACACATGTACACAACATACACAACTTTGTCATACGCAGTACACCTTAACATGCTGCACATAGCATATCCAGACACGCGCTGTAAGGTCACACTTCAGTATCCCTCATGTCATCCACACAGCACACATAATATACCTGAGGGGTAGAGGCCTATCATTGGGCTGTGCGACACTCTTCAACACATAACACATTCATGTTAGTCAATGCTCTCTATTGGGCACCTTACAAACCCATGTAACAAGTGGCTGTGAGGCCAATCACTGAACAACAACACACATGCATCAAAGCCATGTATACTGTTATTAACACGGGCTCTACACTCGCACTGCATGGTCTTGAGCAACAAACTTTCTGCATGCTGACATGTGTGATATGACTGTTTGCCTTGTGATACTGTAACCCACCTTCAACCACTATTAAGTATGTTTTGGATTGCTGGTGGTGTGTGTGGGTATCTGCTGTAGCGAGGAGTGTATTTGTGTGCATGTTTGCATGTGTTCATGTGTGCATGTGTTCATGTGTGCATGTGTGCATGTGTTCATGTTTTCATGTGTGCATGTGTGCATGTGTTCATGTGTGCATGTGTGCATGTGTGCTGACATCATGTACAGGTCATAAAGTGTGTTTCCTGTCTCCCTCTCACAGGTGCTGTGTTAGGGCTGGTTCTCTGCAGCAGGGAAACTGATGTCACTGAGCCACATAGTGATAATGAAGATAGGTGTGTTGAGGTACAGGCATGTTTGCCAGGGTCTGTCGTTGGGCCACCAATTGACAGTACACAGCTGTCCACCTCATCCATTCATACAGTCATACTGCCAATACATCCATCACCAATGCCCATAGCTGAGGGAAAGCATACTGTTGGCATTGGCCAGGACAGTGTGGTATCCATGGCACATGCATCCCAACAGAGCAGCCATACCCAGATGTCTAGAAGGATACGACATAGGCAGATATCCAGAGGTTCTCGTAGGAGCACTGCTGCCCATCATGCCACTGGCAAATGTGCCACAGGTCTGACAACATCATCCATGTTCCAGGCTGCCATGGAGGCACAGGCACATATGGAACGGTACACCAGACAGGGACTAAGGGCACAGAGGGCCCATAACACCGCTGTCATTGACAGTATCCTTGACCTAGCAGGTGCCATCCGACATTACACTGAGGTCACTGATAGACGTTGGGGAGAGACATTAGATATCCTACACAATGTCATGTCCATGTGTCAGGACAGCGCGGGATGGTTGAGACGTCGACGTGGACATATGCCAGCAACATCAGCAGCTGGTAGTCGCAGCAGACATCCCTCAAGCCACCGCCACTCCCGTAGTGCCTGTACCAGCCCCAGCAATGTTGGGGGTGGGCTGTCCATAGAATGTCCTAGAAGACCACGTGCACGTGGCTCTGGACAGTCCCAGCAGGGACCTGTGTCCCGTGTACATCCATCCACCTCTGTGGATAGTACCCAGTCTGGCTTAGTGCCTGATAGTGTTAGTAGCACCCCTGCCAGGCACAGGTACCATATCCATGGCCAGAGATGGTGATCTGTAAAGCCTCGCAGGTACAGTCTGTGGCTGTCCCACAAATACCCGTATATGGCAGCCACATGGTGGAACTGTGTACATGCAGGCATACACACATACTCCAGACACCTAGGGCTAACACATACCCACACACATTACAACAACATTGGCCCATTCCAGTATTCTTGCCCCTCACACACACACACACACACACACACACACACACACACACACACACACACACACACACATACATTTCAATTGGATGGCTCACTGTAGGCCTCTGGTGAACCAACAACACACCCTGTGCATATGATGAAACCTGTGCCGCCTCCTGTCATCTGTAACATTGATGCAGGAACAGGCTACCATGGTGCTGATGCACAGGGTGTCTATATAGCAGTACAGCAATGTTAGCATGTTGTCAGCTGTAGAGTGTAATGATATGCTTGAAGGTGTAGCTGAGCAGGCATGATGCATTAAAGCTATGATTGTCATTGTAGTGTTGTTTACACCAATGTTGGTTTCAATTGTGTATTGTCTGGCCACGTGCCACTTGGCTGATGTGTGCAGTATTGGCAGCATGTATTAGAGAGTGGACAGTATGTGTGGGATGTGTGTAGCACAGATTTGCAGGTGTACAGTTGTGAACATGGCGGAGGTGCACTGTCTGCATGTACGTGCATAGTGGATACATGGCCAGGGTGACATGCTCTGTATTACACAGTAACACTCCATAGTTTTTATTGGTGGCCAGTATGCATTGTACTACACACATTCCGGAACCTGACTACACATATGTGTATGACATGGTTTGACACTGTGCTGTGGGTGATACTGTTACTATCTGTCATTGTTTTGCATTCTGGTGGTATACATCACTTCAACAGCCTGACCATAACCAATCGTTAGATGATGTCTTGACAACCAACACACAGATGTAGGACACACAGCAACATTTGTATCCTTCAGGTACTATACAATGCCAGTAACCACTGGTATTCACCTGCACCCATTACTGAGACCACTCCTGTTTGCCATATAGCTCTCTTAGGTACAAGAAATCACAGCAGGGATATATCCGTCCATGCCTGGTAATGCATACTGTGGCCTATAATGAATTCTCCAGATGACACACACATAATCCACAAGGGTATCATACTGACAGATGCCTGTTGTCAAACCCATGCTGTAAAGCTGTAAGCCAAACTAAGCATAGTCATCCACCTTTAAGGAACATATTATCCCAACAGTACCACATAGGTAGTAGCCACCAGCATGATGAACAGGTACCGATGTGTACATGCAACCAAGTGTTATGTCATCTCTCCTTTGTTAATCACATTTCCAAAGGTATTTTGGAATCCCTTGGTGGATCACATAAGCAATAAGGGGTCTGCATGCATATCCACAGTTTGTTCTACACCTATGAATAGTCATCATGGACAGACTTTGCTGCGTTTGAACAGGTCTGACATATACCTTTGCCATAGACCCTCACTCACACATTCCAATAGGAATCGTAATGACTTTGTGTGACACAGATGACCTAGACCAGGGATCACTGCAGTGGCTGGCCTTGTCACAAGCATACAGATGTGACCTAAGGTCTGGGAAGCAGCAGCACAGTCTGGCAAGGATGACACCTCCATTCTTGGAGAAAGCAGGGTTCTCACACATGCAATCATTGAGGTAACATGTACAGATATGTATTGGACACACAGCCAGCTCACATGTGCAATGCATACTGATATGTCATCCAGTGGTAAAAGCAAAACCCACAGCACATTGATCAACAGTGTCACACACATACACCACATACACTCACCAAGTGCAGGATTCAAGCCCCTTCCTAACTACTCCATGATACTTGAGAAGTATGCATTAACACGACACACTGTGCACATTACTGTCAGTTCTCTTTTCCACAGGTATATTTGTAGGATGGTGACATCATCCTACTTGTCAAAGGTTAGATTACCACTTTTGAGGTGTTTGACTATTCTCCTAAAAGGTTGTTTTTTCTCAAGGGAACACACACACACACACACACACACACAGAGCTGGCCGGTGCAGGATTTAAACCCCTACCTAATTATTTCATGATACTAGAAGAGTACTCATTAACACGACGCGCTATACAGATCATTGCAAGTATTATTTTCCACAGGTATATTTATAGGATGGTGACATCATCAGACTTGACAAAGGTTACATTACCACTTTTGAGGTGTTTCACTACTCTCCTAAAAGGTTGTTTTTTTCCCAAGGGGAACAGACACAAACTGTTGCCCAGTGCAGGATTCAAACCCCTACCTAGCTACTTCTTGATATTAGAGAAGTACGCATTAACATGACATGCTATACATATTACTGTGAGCTTTCTTTTCCACAGGTATATTTGTAGGATGGTGACATCATCAGACTATACTTATACAAAGTGTGTTACATTAGGTAACATTAGATGGCCTACATTGAAGGAGTGTCTAAACACTTCGGCCATGTGATCATCAAAGTTAAGTTTACTATCTACCTGTGTCCCCAGGGACATAATTACTTTCTCTGTACATGCTGGATTACCACCTATGTGGTACTTTGTGTGCACTTTGTATTACCCACAGGGGATGACTATGCATTCTTTGCCATTCAGCTTGAGGGCATTGTTTTGACACCTGGTATCGGTCTCTGTAAGACACTTCTTGAGGATGTCTGTGTCAGCTGTACAGTCAGTTATGGACCACAGTTTCCAGTCATCTGCAAATCTGTTCAGCCTTACACCTGCCATGCTTGCCTGTACCTCTGAGCAGTATCGACTGAACAGGTGGGGTCCCAGGACCAAGACCTGTGTGATGCCATTTGTGACTGGCTTAGAGTTGGACATGGCACCCGCAACTATGAACATGTGTGTTTGATCTGTGAGCCACTTGGCCACCCATCCTGTGACATAGCTGTGCATATTCAAGCTGGTACACTTGTCCATGATGACGGAGTGGGGAATGGTGTGGTAAGCCCTTAGTGAGGTCCAGGTGGTCTGTGTGGACTACTTTCACCTCCATCTATGTTAATGGTAACTGTTTTAAATAAGTCAACTAGGTTTGGGAGCCAGGCTATGCCTTTAACAAGGTGAAGTTGTGTAGATTCCAGTGTCTGTAGATCTCCAATGTCTCAGTGTATGGGTTCCATGATGATTTGCTCAATAGCTCTGTAGACCAGGCTGAGTACACATGTTGGGCAATGGTTTCCAGGTTCTGTTTTGGCACACCCTTTGTGGACCTGGATGACTGTTAGTGTATGCCTTTCTTTGGTTACATAGCCTGTGATACGCTTGAGTCTGGACAGTGAATGTAGGTGAGGGTGTAGTTCCTTGTGGGCCTAGTGTAAGATGCAGCCTGGGACAACTTACAGTCACATTGATGCTATGTTCTTAGCTTGGGTGAGGGCTGTCTTTACCTGCATGTCCTAGACGTCTGTGTCTCTGCATCCTTCTGTGATAGACACAGGCCCTTTTGGGGGTGATGGGAGGAGTTTACACTGCACTTGTCCCCCTGGGTGTGGGCAATGAAAGTTGGTTTGGTGTATGTCATTACTTTTTTCAGTAGCTGACAGCATATTTGGAAGTTGACACCTACATATCTGATATAGCTACAGAAGGCTTTGTGGTTGTTATTCTTACATTCCTTGGCAATTTGTCTTTAGGAAACTGTGTTTGGATTATTTTAAGAGCGATCATTGTTTCATCCTAATAATGATCAGTGATGCCTTTCCTTTAGTGAAGTTGGCTCTATCAGGTGTTAGTTTCCTCCTTCTGTTGTCTAGCTTATTTATGGGCAACGACCACCAGATTGTTTTCTTATTTTTGGAGGGGTGCATCTTGGATTTATTTGTGATGTCTCGATCCATGCATCCCTGTAGATGCTCATAGGATGCACTTGTAAATTATTTGGCAGATTGTATACTATTATCCTATAGCAAGAGGGCTTTGGAACTTTCCACTTTGGTCTTGGGAAGTGTGCAGTTTGCTTTTGAAAATGTCTTCACAGTGGTTTTATTGACTAGGTGTGGGGGTGGAATGTGGATGTCCAGTGTGATTACTTAATGATCTGATATTACCAGCAAGGGGTTTGTCTCTGTTGTGGAACACTGGTACCCCATGTTGGTGATGATCATGTCCAGTATGTTGTCACCTCTAGTGGGCATGCTGACCAGCTGTTCCAGGGTGTTAGAGTTTCTTAACTCTAGGACACATTGGGTAAAGTACATTGTATACGAGTAATTCACCCACTCATTGTTTGGGTAGTTGTAATCTCCTCATATAATGGTGTTTGATAGGACCTTTATATTTGCCATTGTTCTCCAGAATACTGAGTGAGGTTCCTGAGACAAGGTACATGATCTGTAGCAGGCTACAATCTGATGGGCAGCTTTGCCCAATGTTAGTTGCACTTGCATGGTCTCCAAGGCCTCATGCTGTGGCAGTAACCTGGAGGTTTGGATATCTATAAGGTAAATGGCTACACCACTTCCTTTTGTATTTCACTTGTGGTCTTGGGTCCAAAGGTCAGGGTGATTGTGAGTGTTTTACGTGGATCATATCCAACAGCTGCATGTTTGACATAGCTTTAGATGTTACGCAGTGAACACCTCTGAGTAAGCGATATGCAAGTTAGTACGGACAGAGCATTTTGCGATGATTTGTGTATGGCATGCATTTCAGGCCACTAATGCTCTTTGTGAGGTATTGCTGCTGGCTTTCCAGTTGTTGTAGTTGTCTTGTGATGTACATAGCAACAGTGGAGTTGTACTCTTTTATAGTTCTAGTGAGTGGTGACCAGAGGGGAACAATGTCCTCTTTTATTCCGCATGAGACACATTTTATTATGAGGTGTGCCACATAAGAGGGTTTCTTGACTACTGTGGGAATATGCTTATCACAGTTGTATCCACTGTCCACCCATGACCCAGGGTCTCTTGTCACACTTAAAGTGTGAGGTATACTACCATCTATGTTGTAGTTCTTGGCTACAGAGATTTTAACAAAGGTGATGATAATGCACCTTTTGGCATTGAGCTACAGCCCATGGCTTGGACAACAGCCATCTGTCTCAGTGAGGCCCTTTTGTAGAATGTCCACATCTTTAGTGTTTACAATTATGGCCCCTAGTTTGCAGTCCTCTGGAAATGTCAGTAGCCATAGAACTTCCATGTTAATGTTTACTTCAGGTAAGTAGATACTACACAGCCTGGGAAGTTATCTAGTCCCATGGCTGCTGTGATACTGGCTTCGGAGAGTGTTTTTTACCTGTGCAGCCGTGATGACAGCAACTTTGCAGTCCTCCATTATAGACATGTGCTCTTTCATGGGTGAGAGGGGGGTAAAGTTAACACTGATCCTAGCTGCCAGGATGTTGCCAATATCAGTTGGCTCTGTACATTTAGTGCCATTGAGCTGTAACTCAGAACAGATCTGAGTGTAACCATGACATGGACCTGTCTGTTGGGCAGAGATCTCCTGCGTAGACAGTATGCAACTGAGTACAGCTTGGGTTACATTCATTCTTGTTGCATGGGGCAACTATTTGAGGCCAGTAATCCTCTTGTTAAGGTTCTTCATTGTTCTTTCTAGTTGCTGAATGTGCCTAGTCAGATTCCACGCAAGTGTGTTGTGGTAGTCTCTGACAGGTCTGATGACTGCTGAGTAGTGGCAACCTCCTTTGACCTACATGCACAGACCTTAGCAGTTTGTGTGTACACGTAGCAAGATTTTCAGACCACTTTGTGAATGTGTTTCTGGAAGTAGAGATGACTATACACATTTGACCATAGATCCCTTATCATCACATCCGTATTTAGCCTAAGTGTGTGAGCATGCCTAGTATGACCTTTCAGTGTGATGCAGAATGAAATCCACTACATTTGTTGGAGTATGTGAGCACGCACAGTATACACATTTATACCATATGTGCATGGTAAATCAGGTGTATTTTTACTGCAGGGCTCACCTTTGTGTCATAGATCAACAGGGATCATGCTGTGCCTGCACAGCTTCCATGAGACACTTTGCATAGGCCTATCAACATTTCTACATACAGGGGGGACAGCTATTCTTTGTACATTTCTAACCGTGGGTACATCGGATTGTTACTGTGGGTGTACATAGGATGTGGGTTTCACCTGACACTTATACACATTTGTTGTGCCTGCACTGCTATGTTCAGGACACCATTACAGTCTGTACTGCTGCCTATCATGCTGGCTTGAGGCATACTAGTGTACTACAGGTCTTAGCATCCATTGCAACATATATTAGCTTGCAACTTCATAGCCTACACAACCCACATCACAATACCTG
The DNA here is from genome assembly GCF_019279795.1 of Protopterus annectens. NCBI lineage: Eukaryota > Metazoa > Chordata > Ceratodontiformes > Protopteridae > Protopterus > Protopterus annectens. The sequence continues at coordinate 1,466,082,025 of NC_056728.1, read as the reverse complement.
GCTTGATGTTCTCTGTCTGCATAGGCATATAGGTGAGGTTACCCATTTGCCTCATTAGGAGCATGATACAGCATTGCTTTGTGTTTGCATTAGTGTACACTTGTCCTGCTGTGTTTGTACCACTGTAATGCTATCATGGCTTAGTGGTTCAGTGCTGTGACTGTATTGCACAGTATCCTGGGTTCAAGCCCTGTCACTGCTTTTTAATTTCATGCTGGCCAGACCAGACTGCTTAAGGTACAGTAAAGCAGATATGAGCATGTTTAACTGACTTTGCTCAACTTTGGCCGACCTTGGCCAACATTGCACAAGCAATTTTGTTTACATATACTAGATATTGGTAAAAGCTGCTTAGCACTTCTTTATATTGCTTAAAACATGGCAATCATGCCTCAGGTGGTGCTGCAAGGCTGCCTATGTCAGATGCACATACTACACTCCCTATACATGTTTGGAAACAGGTAGCGTCAAGTTAGGCATCCCTTTTTTTTATGTGCAAGTCAGTGAGAGGTATCATTTCCAGGGTTCCTGCTGTGCCAGTGTATGTGCTATGCATTGCCTCTTTGCCAAGGACAAGGCATACTGGGCATGCCTCCTTCTGCCTACTGGGGCAGGCTCAGGTTGTTCCTCCGAGTCACGCTGTGCCTGTGCAGGCCTTTGTAATGGTGTAGGGCTGTTTGGCCCTGCCCCATGCTGTTCCTGCTGCAGCTGTTTTTGCAGGATCATATTGTGTAGCATGGCACATACCATAACAATTTGGGTATGTGTAGTTGGTGAGTACTGCAAGGCTCCACCAGATGTGTCCAGGCACCGGAACCGTGACTTGAGCATCCCAAACACATGCTCGATTACTTTTCGTGTTTGTGCGTGTGCCTCTTTATGGAGTTCTTTTCAGGTGTGTGTGCATTTCTGATGGGTGTCATTAGCCACGGCTCCGGTGCGTATCCAGCATCCCCCACTAGGTGACCGTTAGGGATGTCCCCATTTGCAAATGGCTGGTACAGCTGCGACAGATGCCAGATATGGGAATCATGGTAGCTTCCAGGACAGCCAGCATACACATTCAGTATTATGCCCTGGGCATCGCACATGACCTGGCAGTTGATGGAGTGGAAGCCCTTGAGGTTGATGTGGGCCCCACCCCACTCACCACCTGGTGCTTTGATGTGTATGTGCATGCAGTCAATTGCACCCACTACCTCAGGGTATTCCACTATTTGCTGGAAGAGATGCATATTGCTGGCCAATACCTCACGGGAATTGGGGAAATATACATGATCACCGACATGTGCTGACATGGCATTCAGGAACTGGTGCAGTACCCTTGATGCTGATGCCTGTGAAATCTCCATCATATCACCAGTTGGTCTCTAGAAGGTACCTTTTGCTAGTATTCTTAGGCCAACACATACCTTGGTTTCCACTGGGATGGTTTCCCCTCTGTTGGCTCTGTGTGTGAGGCATGGCCTGCACAGCTCAACAATTTGCTGCAGGAGCTATCTGTCCACTCTATAGCACTCCACTATCTCCAGCTCATGTAGCCCCTGGTAGGTTACCCTGGGTCTGTACACTCTTCTCTGTCTCCTCACTGTGGGTTGCTCAGCAGCATTCGCAATGGCACCACACTCAGCATCTTGCACATGTTGCCTTATAACAGCAATGGCAGCCCCTAACATTTTTATGTCTCAGTTTAAGATTTTTAAGTTTTCACTTCTCTTTGTTGACTGCAGTGTTGCAGTGTTTCTGAGAAAAACATGGGGGAATGTTGTTTCGAGAGTTTTAGGTGCTGGGCTGGGCTGGGCTAGTGTACTGCCTGTATAACTGACTGACTCTGATTGATTTCACCAGGCAGCTCTGCTAGTTCTCCTTGGTTAACTTCTTACTACTTCCTTTCCTTCCTTTCCCATTTCTGTTTCCACAGGGGGCAGCGCCACGCAAATAAGCGCAAACACGCTCACACACATGCACACAGGCTTATACAGGCTTACACAGGCTTAGTCGAGTGCATATTTGTGTATACTAGCTTAGACGGCCTTACACAGGCTTACACGGGTGCACACCCGCGCACACAGGCTTAGACGGGTTTACATGCACCCGCACAGTGTAAGCAGCTTTGCAAGAAACTTTAGTGATAGCCACGGCATACACCTTCAGTTTCGTGATTTCAGTTTAGACAACTGTAGACACACCTCTTTTAGTCCTGAGTAAATCACAGCAACCACATGCCATTCTGCTCCAATATGCTTACAGTATTTTTCATACATACCCCCTCATGATGTCACCCATCTCCTACTCTGTTACTCCCCTTTTCCTACTCTTACACTCTAGGGACATGGTTCACATAGCAGGAAATATTGGGATTCACTATCCTTATCCTCATTTGCATAGGATTGCCTACTAATGCTGAGTTACATCTCTCAGACTGAGCTTCCCCCCTTAGCAACCTCTACTCAGTAAACTTGTTGTCTTCAGCCTGCCATTCCCTTGCATTGCAAATTAATATTTTGAATAAAATCCCTATTTCTGTCTTTTATTTTTTGGTTTTCTGGTTTTTAGAGTGCAGCATGTTTGCTCGGCGCTGCGCTATGCTTAAACATCAGAGATTGAGGTAAAAAAAAAATTTTTTTTTATTTTGCTATGGAAAAAAATGCCAATGGCCATATAATTGGCCATTGCATGCTTCCTCAACTGAATGCATCCTTTATTTGGAGCTGTCATGGCTCCGTTTTGCTATTTGCAGAACGGTACTCAGTTCAGTTGACAACTGAGTGCATTTCTGCAAATAACACTACTCTTACTCAGACAGGTTAGTGTTTCCTGGATCACAGATTTACTTCATTTGCATAGCTTTCAGCAGCAAATGAGGTAATTTGCATAACTTAACCCTGTCCATGTAAGAGTAATTTTAGGAGCTCTCTTGCACGCCCCTGCCGGCTGTTCCTGGATCGCTCGGCAGACATGTTGGCTGCATGGAGTCTTACTCTAGTCTTAGACTCCGTGCAAGCCTTCGTGAATCCGGCCCGTAGTCTTAACTACATAACAGGTCATTTTTGTATGCTAATGTTTTACTTCTTTGGTTCTGTATACATTTCAGTAGGTTTGCTGCATAGCATTTATTGACATTCACATTTGCTATGAAGTCTGGCCAGCTTAGACTTTATTGGAGTAACACACATAGTTGATCCAATGTGTATTCTGTTGTGTCATTCTAACCCTGTGGCAATGATGACAGCTGTGCTGACTACTGACCAATTAATCTGTAGGTGTTTTTTTGAACCTCTGATGCCTCAGAGTTTTTCTGATCATTTATCTAACCTATGTGACTAGCTTCTGTTTGTCAAATGTATTACATCTTTGTCACCGGTATATGCTAGTACAGATGTTAGTACAGATATTGATAACAGTAATGCTATATGTTAAGTCATGCTTCTATGTTTGCATCTCTTGCTAGTTGACATATATCCCATATTTATATAGTTTTCAGCATGTTATCTTTGCCATTAAACATTGATTGCTACATTACACATTACACATTTTCTTGTTATCTGCCATTGCTGCATGCACAGCTATGCCTCTATATGCATACCTGTGTTACTTAAGGCATTTTAATATGATACGGCAAATATGTCACCCTCAGCACTTGCTGCACTTCTGGGGCCCTGTTTCCATTTTCAATCCCAATGCTGACATGTAGATCCCATGTGTGCCTTCCAATATATCACTGATTCCACTCACACATATTTACCTTTGTTGCTATTTAGCCAAAATATTGATGCATGCTCCATGCTTTTTGAATGGTCACTGTCACTGATGTTCTGCATTTTTGAATATATTCTCACTTCTAACTAAGTCTTGTAGTAACAATAACCTGTGCAGCAAACCATTGCCTTCTGTGTGACATTCCATGCCAGTCATGAGATGTGAGACTCGCTTGTGTTTATTTTCTTTTTGGCAGGTTTTTAGGATGTTTGCAATTAGTCATGCTGCTGTATGCCATTTACTGTGTTGTAACACACTGTTACACATTACACAATGCTATGTGTGCTGCATCTATTTTACTCTATGGCCCCCTGCCTTTCAATTATGTTTGTACTGATGCATTTCCATATACTGAATGGCTGAGATTTCTTGTGGTTCTGGTTATACTATGGCTACTTTCCCATGAGAGTAATTTGTATAATGATATCCTACATGTCCATTGATGCCTTCTGTTGGCACACTTCCTGTGTCCCATACATTTGCCTACATGGTCCTCTTTGATGTTGTACCTTGGAGAGAGACTTCATGCATTGATGTCTCATCTGTATGCATCCAGAGGTGCTCCTTACTGTGTGTTGTGCATAAGTTCTTAGTGGTAAATCTTATGCTTCTACAATGAATGATGTTTAATGTGGACAATTAATAGATTCTTTCTATTAATCATGCTCTGTGCTGCTGTTGTGGAGCAGCAGATGAACATCACTGTTTAGTCTGTGTAAATCTGTATGTGTGGCTTGTCATGATTCAGTGGTGTGTGTCAGATGCTGCAGTGTTGCCTGAGATAGGACATATGGTCACATCCTCCACTGACCATGCCTATTTTGCTTCATCTCTGTGTCCTCTTGATCATCCAGTGACAGCTGTGATATCTCATCATCAGGCATTTAGGGTTCTTGTGGTAGATCAGTAACACCTGCAGTGGGCAAATCACCATGTTTTGCTGTTATCATTGTGTATAGTGTTGCACACACAGAAACCATCCATGATGCTTTTGCTTTTGTGAATTGTAGTGCACCCCTTTATGTGTCCAGACATCTGAATCTTGCTTTCAGCATGCTAAAAACATACTCAGTGGTGTTTCATGTCACTGTATTTGCTCTGCTGTATGCATCCTCAGCAGCAGTTGACAGGTCTCTGTATGTTGTCATTAGCCAAGGCTTCAGTGGATAACTGCAGTCACCTGTTTATAGGAAGGAGATAATACATATCTAGTCCTCATGCCTAATGTTGACAGGTCTAGATACTACTTACATCATAGCTATTATCCTGTACTTACAGAGTAATAGTCCTTCAGGAATTTCACCATGTTGGAACATGTGCCTCAGACCACTTTCCCTCTATACTGCAGCATCATACACACTACCATCGTGTGTTGCCATGATATTAGTAATGAGACCATCTGCTGAGCACATCACCTCTCAACTGAGTGACAGAACCCATTTCTATTGATGTACCATTCAGCATCACATACAGCTGGAGTTTTAATTGGGACATGGGTACAATCTACTGCACCGAGGATACAGGGAGAGTTGGCTGTGGCACAGAGCTGTCATATGGCAGTTATGCTCTCCATGAGTGTTGTTGGGAAGAGGATGTATTAATCCATCTAAGTGCACATTGCTGACAGGAAATGTGAAAGGATGTGGCTGGAAGCAGTCTGTGTTTCTCCTATGGCATCTCCCATATGCCACTGTAATTTTCCATAGGTCAGTATACCTAGACTTAGGCACATTTTTGTTTTTATTGGTAATGGGTTACCCGAATGATGACGAGTCCTGCACACTGCCTGCATCTATCTATTATTTCCTGGTCAAAAAGTTGGCTTGACTATAGCCTGGAATGGTGCCTAACTGTCTGCCTTCTTGGACTCATTTGTAGATCATCCTCTAGTATGGCTTACAATACCTTAGCCCACTGTAGTGCATTAAATGTCAATTGCATTTTGGTTTACAATACCCTAGCCCACTGTAGCGCATTAAATTCCGGTTGCATTTTGGCTTACAATACTCTAACCTGCTGTAGTGCATTAAATGCCAGTTGCATTTTTTTTAAAGTAATGTTTACAGATTCAGCAGGATTCCCAAAGAATATGTGGAATATAATGGTGTTAACTTGCCTCCACTGACAGCTTTCTGAAAGTTGTCAGTGAAGTACTTTGTCACATTTAAGTTGCATTGGGTGCATCCATTCTGTTTTGGAATTTGTTTGGCATGTGTAAAATTTGTAATTATCCCATGCCAAATAGACAATTACTTGTTCTTTGTTTAGCATAAGTTATGGAATTGCATCCACTGCTGAGCTGTCCACAACTTTCTTTTGGAATCCAGCCCAGAGTGTTATACTCTAAAAGTGATCTTCAGGAAGTAGGAGAAGGTAAACCAGAGATGAAGCAAGAGTAGAAGCAGAATAGTAGGAACAAATTAGATGTAAATTAGAATGAGAAGAAGCAAGTGATGAAAGACAGAGAGAAGAGATAGAGTGGAAGAGAAAGATGTAGGAAAGGAGAATTGTGGGTCAATTTTAGTCTACAGATAGGCAAGTTCAGAGCCTCATGTTAGGAGGATATTCTTTTTGATGTATAAAGGAATGCTGTTCCAGGCTTTGACTACTATGTTGGAGTATACACTCTGACCATTTTTACTGTTTATGGATTTCAAGAAGCAGTTTTTCAGACGCATGAAGTGGATGATTTACAAGATACTGTTTAACTGATGATTGGACAGTCGTACGGGTTGCATATCCTTTTGTGGGCCAGAAGAAGATGAGTATACCTGAGGTAATGGGGCAACTCAAGATGACTTAGTGATATGATGGAAGAGCAGTGCTGAGTGTCATATGACAGACTGGCTGCAAATCTGGCCACCTTTTTGTAGCATACTTCTAGTTTTATGGTAAGAGAGCTTTGAATATTGTTAAGAATTGGTGATGCATACAGTAGAGAAGAGAGATGGTATATATTTGCCAGTGTGGCTCTGGAGGAGATAGTAAGGAATTTTCTGTCCTGTATTGCATACCAAGTTTTTGCACAATATTGAATGAGTGAATAAAATTTCAGTTGATCATTTATTGTGAAACCTAGTAACTTGGTATGTGATACAGCCTCTATGGAGGTGCTCTTAAGAGGTATTAGAGATTTGAATAGGAATAGTAGTAGCTTGGCTCTATTAGGGTTTAGGAAAAAATATTTTCGTAAAGCCAGTTTTTGATTGAATTGAAGGCATTTTACATAATGGACTTTATCTTTTGAAAGGCATTTGATGAGTAGATGAAGGTGGAATCATCAATGTATTGAATGATGGAAGCTTGTTGCAAAGATGTATATAAGTCATTCATATATACTTTAAAGAGGAGAGGACCAAGAACAGAGCCTTGTGGCACATCAGTATCTACTGAGAGAAAAGAAAATTATGAAGTGAGCCATTTGACAGACTGCTGTCAGTTAGGAAGGTAACTAGAGAACAAGCTGAGTGTTGCATTAGACAGACCAAGTGCAGACATTTTAGAAAGTAGTTTGGAATGGAAGGCTTAGGAGAGATCTAAAAACAGGAAGGAGATCACATTACTGCTATCTCTAGCTCTGATAATGTCTAAGAAGGCAACTAAGACAGTTATACTATGGAAGGGCCAAAAGATATGTTGGGAAGAGGTTAGTAGATTATCTTGAAGAAAGTGTTGCACAATTTGCTGATGGATGCATTTTTCTAACAATGTAATTTTGTTATCAGGCCTTCAAGCTCTATAAGGCAGGGTTTGTCACATGAATAAACTGTGACTGATTATGCTGTGCATGGCTTTGTAGTAGGGCCGTGCTAGCACATATTTGCAGGACGGTAATGGCCATGACCATCACAACACCCATATGCCTCTCATGGCTGTGCTTGATCATTTAGGCCATCTATGGTGTGCAGGCATATCTGTCATGGTCAAATAGCTGTTGCCTTCTGAGGTTTGCATGCACAATGTATAAACTTTGATGATGCACCGAGATTGAAAATCAACTTCTAATCCTGAAATGAGACTACAAATAAACAGCATCAACACACTGTACTAAATACATGTTAACACACACAGATGTGCATATTGATGGAGATATTGTTTTTGTATGTGTCACTTTTTCACACATTTTTAGACTAATCAGGGTCTTGGCCTTACTCAGATTTCTGTTGGTTATATCCTGTGGCGAAGAAATCTATGTGGATGAAAATTAGCATTCCACTGCTTTCTGTCAACATTTGAGCAACACCTGCAATTCTAGTAAACTGCAGTTGTCACCACTAATGACATATGTGAGGGATTATCACAGGAATATAAACCATGGCTTGACATGGTTAAGTCAAGTAATAATCCATACCTGAAGTCAACTCCTCGTTGGTCAGATCCAACCATAAGTTAATCACCCCAGATATCCGCATCCCGCCCCCATCCACCATTAAGGAAACCATGGTAAAACATTTCTCCAAAGCCAACTTCATGCTTCTTAAGACAGAAGAGGTGAACTTCATGACACCCATGCAGATGGGTAATACAGTTACAACTGCTGAATCCTACACAAATGCACTCTATAAGCACTTACACGAGTGCATGGATCATGCTATCCCAAACAGAACCAAGACGCGATCCTCCAAAAAAGGAAGAAAATCTCGTGGTCCCCTGCCATAAACAAACTCTACAACAGAAGGAAGAAACTGTTGAAAAAGAGAGTAAAATCCCATGAGTGGAGGAGCTCCCTGGTCAGCCTCAGTAAGAAGTTGAGATCCCTTATAAGATCTCAAAAGCTAGCTACAAAAACAAAATCACCACTGAGTCTAAGGGCAACCACAAAGCATTCTATAGCTATGTCAAGAATCACAATGGCAACACCCAGACCTGCTCTGAGTTACAGCACAATGGCATGAAAATTACATTACCAACTGATATTGCCAACATCCTGGCAAATAGGTTCAGTGCTAACTTTATCCCTCTCTCACCCCCTAAAGGGCCCATATCTATACAGGAAGAATGCAGAGTCCCTGTAATCAAATCTATGCAGGTAAAAGCTGCACTCTCTAAAACCAAAAACACAGCATCCATGGGAGAGGACAACATCCCAGGCTGCGTTTTACATAAACTTCAGAATGAACTGGCTCCCCACCTAAACCCCATGTTCAATCATAGTCTCAAATCAGGCCTTGTGCCCACTGAATGGCGCACAGCAACAGTTATCCCACTACACAAAGGGGGAGCCACCACTTATCCTGGGAACTATCCCCCTATTAGCCTGACAAGCCTGGTCTGCAAGGCCATGGAATGTATCATCATGGAACTCATAAACAAAGACATTGGTAACCTCCAAACTCTGGATCCCACCCAGTTCGGGTTTGTGAAAGGCAGATCATGCCTTCTGAACCTGATCGACTTCTTTGAGGCAGTCACCAAAGCCATAGACGAGGGTAAGGTGGTTCACACAGCCTATCTTGACAGCGCCAAGGCTTTTGCCACCATCCCCCATTCAGGAATTATAGCTAAACTCACTAAACTAGGTATAAAGCCCTACATCACAAGATAGGTTGCCAACGGGCTCACTGAAAGAACCCACACTGTAAAAGTTGCAGACTCCAAATCTGACTTCAAACCAGTGACAAGTGGAGTACCACAGGCTTCAGTCCTGGGACCTCTCCTGTTTGGTATCTACTTCTCTGAAGTGCAGGCTAACACAGAAAACCTCTGGCCAATGAAGTTCACAGATGACTGCAAACTAGGAGCCATAGTCAAGTCCCCAAATGATGTGGACATTCTAGAGAAGGGCCTCACTGAGACAGATGACTGGTGTCAGAGGCATGGCCTCAAGCTCAATGTCAAAATGTGCATTGTCATCCCCTTTGGTAAAAGCTCTGTACCCATGAACTACCACATAAATGGTAGTCTACTTAATGCTAAATGTGTGATAAGAGACCTTGGGACCCAGGTGGACAGTAGTCTCTTCTTTGATAATCACATCACCACAGTAGACAGGAAATCCTTCTATGTGGCACACCTCATCACAAAATGGTTCTCATCCAGGAAAAAAGAGGTCATTTTTCCCCTCTACGTGGCGCTCATTAGACCCATTATAGAGTAAATCACCCTTTTGGAATGTACCTCACAAGACATCTGCAGCAGCTGGAAAGGCCACAGAAGTACCTCACAAAGAGGATTAATGGCCTCAAACAGATGCCCTACACTGACGTATCAAAAAACTCCAGTTTACTCTGTAGCATATAACCTACTCTGAGGAGTTCTCTGCCTAACATATAAAGCTAGGTTTAACCCAGAGCTGTTGGCCATGCTAAACCTAAAGAATCCCAATCCCTGCAAGCTACATGCTCTAGGGACCTAAACCTTGTCATCACAATAAATAGGACATGCTGGAGGGATAGATTCCTGTCTCAGACACTTCCTATACTCTGGAACAAGCTACCCATCTATGTCATGCAAAGTTCCTCATTAGCACTCTTCAAGAAAAATCTCGATGAGTGGATGGCAAATAGGAAATACACCCCGGGGATCACTTCTGTGAATCTGCTCGACAGGGGCACAGGAAATTAACTTTCTTGGGTGGTGTAAGCCAGAGAACCTTGTTAGCTAGGCTTACTTAAGCCCTTGGGCTGATAGCCTAGTGCCTACTTATGAACCTAGGAACCTATGAATCAAAACTGCTTAGCACATTGCAGCTGATCAGCAAACTCTAGATTAATGAGTTAAACAGTGAGCTGTGCTCATGTAACCATGATAGCACAACTTCAGCATCAGCACAATTCAGGACTTATATCACCAGCTAGCTGCAAACACAAAAGCAACATTAAGGCCCGCAGCCCTTTGGGAATGTGACAGCTGGATGGCTGCAGTTTACGTGACCCCATTCCTGGTCAATGGCACTACTGAAAAACATTTTCAGTGAACACAGTTTTGCCATTTTCCCCACAGCTGTATGACATTGGGCTAGAAGAAAAATGGGAATATCTCCATATGGAAGGAGGGACATGGGTCTTACCCCAGAAAAAAAATGAAAAAAAAAAATGTTTTTTTTCATTCATAGAAAGTGTTTTCAGGTGAACCACACAGTGTCAATAGGACTGGCTGAAATTGCTTTCACTGAGTAGTCAAGAAACTGCATGCAAGAATGCCCCTTATGGACAAAATGAAATGAAATGAGATAAATAAATAGATAAATGTCTATTTGCTCAAAATGAACAGTCATCATCTAAAAAAATGTTAATACTGTATAATTAATTTGAGTAGTTTATATGTTGATAGTAGACTTTAGCCTTCATCTGATTTAAGTTTGGAGTTAAGAGCACATACAGGTGAAATAATGGTTTGAATTACAAAAGTAAGGTTTCTTACTTGGATCAAGGTTTCCATATTTTTATTTCAGTTCTTTAAAGAAATACCGCAATTTGTTTGGCAAATACATATTTGTATATGTGTGTGTGTGTGTGTGTGTGTGTGTGTGTGTGTGTATTAATATATATATATATATATATATATATATATATATATATATATATATATACATATATAAAAATATATATATACACATATAAAAATAAATAAATATATATATATAAATGCATATATTGACACAGCTGTCAGAAACATATCAAAATGCAATCAAAGTGAACACAGCTCATGTAACATTCAACCATTCATACACACTACCACACATGCTTAAAAAACAGAACATTCAATCAGAGAGACACTCATTCAGTCAGGCCCCAAAATAATTCCAAAATCAGTGTCTTGTCCTGGGTAGCAAGACCACTGCAGTCATATGTGACTACTGCATCCTCACCCCCTGCTAATTATGTATACCTACACCAAGGTTGAGAAACTTCTGAGAAAGGGTATAGTCTTCATCCCACATTACAATGGAAATCTTGCTCAAAGACAAACTAGTAATCTCTCAAACACTAAGCACATTAGTAACTTTCTGTATCAGCACTGGCTGGCCATTGAAAATCCAAACTTTAAATATAATACATATGGTAGATAGGAACACAGTTGAAAATGTTCAAGCGGTTGAGTTCTCGATTATCAGAACTGAGCCCTATATCAATCTGCCAGTTCATCATGAGTCAATTTCTAGAAAATATTAAAACAATACAATGAGTCTGTGTCCAGTGAATTTCCAAAATAATGTCTTTTGAGAAGAGCATTTCCTACATACCCTAAAAGTTTATACTACCTCCTTGATCAGAAATCAGTTTAGGCATGGGAAACCTACCTATCAGCACTGCATAAGCAAACATCACCATTATCAACTGCAATAATATAAAAATACGCCACCTTAAAATATCACAGATCCCAAAATGCAACACCCCCAATTACAGTAATTTACATTACATAACTGTTTAGCACACTAGAGAAGTCTCATGTTTTGCACTGTATTTGAAAAAAAAAATATTCTGAATAACAGCATTATAAAAAAGCATTTTGTTGTTATTATACATCAAAGTAACTGCACTCAGGTATACTGTGTTGACTTATACAGTATATCTATATCTATTTATAATATAGATAGATAGCTATAGATACTTGTATATATGGAAGCCATGCTATCATACCTCTCAATTTCTGAGAGCAAAAAATCTGGACAAAGGTACAAATAATATGGGTACAAAAGCACAAAAATAGATACTTTTTGAATATTGCTCTAACACATTTAGAAAGTTGATGGAATAACAGGTTTTGCATTTTCTGAAGGATATGAAGTTCGAAACTCAAATGTCTGTCATTATTTTCTGATTCATTCCTCAATGATTTGCCAGAAAAACACAATTTTATAAGAAACAGACCAAAAATATGAGGCAAAAATCTATACATACTTTGAAAAAATGGACAATTGAGAGGCAAGCATACTTTTTATTGACAAGTCATCATTTCAAACAGAAAAAAGCCAGTAGAGCTGAGTGAAAGTCATATATGAAATTGTGTCAGCATGACACACCTGAAAATGTTGATTGATAAATTATTAAGAAAATACATACAAACCACTCTGAATAAAACATTGACATTTTTCACTTTCTGGGTGTTGCTCTCCTTTAATGTGCAAGCCAGTAGTAGATCTGTATTTGGACACAAAGTACATTCTGGGGGTTGTAGCCATTCTGTAGCTCATGGAGAGAGGTGATTATTTTCAGATATCAGAAAGGTACTAAACATGCTTTTGTCAAGGACCTATTGCCATTGTTAAGGTCTAGTTTTGGCTAGACCACTAACAGTTTACAGTAGCTATCACAGGCTAGCAGCAGCAAGCTTTTAAATGCTTTGTTCAGAATTTTTTTACGTCTTTCTGTCTTTTTCAGCCTTAAAAATGAATGCAAGTAAGGAAAAAACTCAACACCTTCCTGCCGTTCTTCTGTGGTGGCTCATCTTGATGTGCTAGCTGTAAGTGTGTTACAGTTTCTGAAGCTGTAAAACACTTAGTGCTGCAGTACTTTGTTTCTATCTTCCATAGTAGATAGTAGAAGGAAAAGTGCCATGCAATACAAAGAAGGGATTACGATCAGCTCACTTTAATTATAACCCAGACTGTTATGTGTTCTCGGCATGGACATCAAGCTCCTCCTCCTGAGCTTGGCATTTGGGGTAAATTTCTTCACACTCGTCTCAAATGCAGAACAAGCTGTTTATGAATGGAAACACAATCATAATCCTCTATGTTAAGCAGAGAGGATTAATGGAGACCTAGCTAGAGATTAAAATGGTATGGTCAGTGGCTTTTGTATAACAAGAAAAACTGGGCATACAGTATGATACATCATTATATAACAAATAGACATCTGTGGTGCAATGAAACAGGAAGGATGTTAGGAAATGGCAAATGTTTAATTTAGATGGCACTGGGGTCTCTGGTACATATTCCCAGATTGTGCATTAGAAGCAAGGTCAACAGTGGGATTCTGATTTTGCTAGTAAGATGGAAAAAGTGAAAAAGGACTGAGTGTAAAACTTGTTTACACTAAATATTATATATCATATATCTATTCTATTTCTATTTTATATATTATTACTATAACTGTGACTAGACAAAACCCAATCTCTGAGATCTTGTTTTGATTATTCTTTGCACTTCCATAATGCAGACCACAACAACTGTTATAATGCAGTTATTGCACCTGCCAAGATGAAATATTATGAATTAGTTAACTTCTAAGTGCTGAGATTTGATCCCAAAGGTAAAACTCAAGTCTTCACTTGCATGAGCCAGCAAGGAGTAAATCATGTACACTACCCACCTCTGGCAGGTATTTTAGCTATTAAACCGTGTTAAGCATTTGCATTTTAACTTTGGACTGAAATTAGTTTTGTGACTTGCAGTTACTAGATGCTTACAGAGTGTGTTTTACCAATGTAATGCTTGAATGTCATAGAACACTGTATTAGGTAGTTATAACATGGTATCTTAACTACATACAATCGTGGTGAAGTTTAAAAGTGCTTGTTTCTTATTGCATTGTGTTGGGGGCAGAGATCTGCCATGCTTTCCAAGTCAAGGCATTGACTGAATGTGCTGCTCTCCATAACTCCTGGTATGATAATGTTTGATATATATATATATATATATATATATATATATATATATATATATATATATATATATATATAATGAAATGCATTAAACTCCAGGCTTCTTTAATCCATCCATCCATCACCCCTTTTCCCATTTTTGCACATGGGGTGAGGATGTCACTTCAACAGTGACAATCATTTAGAGCCAAGGTTTACACCACCTGATAGCTAGCCCTGCCACAGTAGTTCATTCATACCACATACTCACACACTTACACCTAGTTTAGACCATCGAATACACCTATTGCATGTCATTGGAATGTGGGAGGAAAGCAGAGCACCTGGAGTAAACTCATGTAAACACAGGGAGGACATGCACAGTGAGGACATGGACAGGGAGGACATGCACAGGGAGGACATGCACAGGGAGTATATGGACAGGGAGGACATGCACAGGGAGTATATGGACTGGGAGGACATGCACAGGGAGTATATGGACTGGGAGGACATGCACAGGGAGTATATGGACTGGGAGGACATGCACATGGAGTATATGGACTGGGAGGACATGCACAGGGAGTATATGGACTGGGAGGACATGCAGACTCTCTACAGAAAGCACCCAGCCAAGAATCAAACTGGAGAACCTCTTGCTGTGAGGGAACAAAGCTAACCACTGCACCACTGTACTGCCTTTTCTTTAATATCTATGTAATAAATGGTGAATTGCTTTCACAACTGATTTAAGCACAGTTGGCAGCATCTTGTTTAACAGTAAGAAATGTGTTTAGGAGGGAAAGGAAATAGACAATTGCCACAATTAACAAAAGACATAAAAATAGATATGCAAAACTAAAAAAAAAAGCTGATGTTTCCAATGAATGAAACATTTGTTTTCACATAGCAAAGAGCAATTTGTCAAATGAAAATCTGCCAGATTCTAAAAAGCATTTCAGCATGGCACAAAAAGCTCTATCAGGTTGCCAGGCAATGATACAAAGGTAAGGAAAGATATCTGGTAGACATCATTCAAAAGTAACACCAGGAACAATCTGTTCACTAGTCCAGAGGACATCAGTTACAAATAGTAGTACTTCAAGAAGTTTTTGAATGAAGAAAATCCTACAGAAACTGCACAGTTCATACATGCATAGCCTAAGATAGAATATGAAAAAAAAAAACACTCCAGAAGAGGTACAAAGTTCACTAAGGAAAATGAAGTTAAGGAAAGCAACAAGTTCAGGTAATGTCACAGCAGATATGATCAAGATTTGTGTTGCATCATAGGAGAAAAGCTCTTGTGGGCAGTCATTGAAGTATGGAGACAGAGGGAGATGCCAGTACACAAGAACAAAGGGGATATTTACAACAATAGGCATTACAGAAGTCTCAAATTCCTGTTACACTGCATGAAAAAAAGTCACTGAAGGTGACTGATAAGCAAACACATAGAATAGTGATTTCATCCTCATCTGCTCATCAGCCTGATGTTTGCAGTGAGACAGATTATGGGAAAAGCTGGACATGAGGAAGGAGTCTAACCTGACATTCCTAGACTTGTTGAAAGCATATTATAAGTTTCCTATTAATGCTGATGTTAACATTCATGCAAGGGCTATAAGTCCCAGAAGCAGTCATTGAGCTAATGAAAGGATGAGACTCAGATATACTTCTATTAGATAAGGATACAATGAAAAAGTATGAACAATTTTCAGATCTCAAGGGGACTGCCCTCTGGAAGTGGGTGTGCTCCAGGTTTCAGTTTTCATGTTCACAGCATTGATGGATTACATAAGCAGAAAGGCTGAGAGGTACATCTGAACTAAGTTGCTGCATTTTGATGATGTGGCACTGCAAGTATGTTTGACACAGGAACATCAATGAATGTCAGGTTAATGGAATGCAAACCTGAAGGCACATGGGATGAAACTGAGTACAGACATGACAGCTGTTATGGTAGAAAATTGGGGAAATCAAAAGAAGATAAACATTCAGATAGAGGGAAAGCAGTTAAACATTAACTGGGATGTGTGGGCAGGACAGGAAGTTTGAATGAGGAGGTCATAGGTTCATAGGTAGGTACTAGGCTATTGGCCCTAGGGTCTATATAAGCCTAGCCAAAGGTACCCTGGCTTTCGCCACCCAAGAAAATTATTTTCCTGTGCCACTGTCGAGCAGAGCCACAGAAGTGATCCCCGAGGTGAATTTCCTATCTCCCATCGAATCATCAAGATTTTTCTTGAAGAGTGCTAATGAGGAGCTTTGCTTGATATAGATAGGTAGTTTGATCCAGAGTATGGGAAGTCTCTGGGACAGGAATCTATCCCTCCAGCATGTTCTGTTTATTGTGGTGATGAGGTTTAGGTCCCTAGAGCATGTAGCTCATAGGGATTGGGATTTCTTTAAGTGGAGCATGTCTAAAAGCTCTGGGTTTGGCATAGCTTTGTGTGTTAGGTAGAGATCGCCTCTGAGTAGGTGATATGCAACGGAGTAAAGTTGCAGTTTTTTGAGACGGTCTGCATAGGACATCTCTTTGAGGCCAGTAATCCTCTTTGTGAGGTATTTCTGTGGCCTTTCCAGTTGTTATAGATGTCTTGTGAGGTACATACCAAAAGGGGCATTGTACTCTATAATGGGTCTAATTTGTGACGAGTAGAGGGGAACAATGACCTCTTTTTTCCTGGATGAGAAAACTTTTGTGATGAGGTGTGCCACATAGAAGGATTTCCTGACTACTGTGGCGATGTGATTATCAAAGGAGAGACTACTGTCCACCTGTGTCCCAAGGTCTCTTATCACATTTTCGGTGTTAAGTAGACTACCACCTATGTGGTAGTTCATGGGTACTGAGTTTTTACCAAAAGGAATGACAATGCACTTTTTGGCATTGAGCTTGAGGCCATGGCTTTGACACCAGGCATCTGTCTCAGCAAGGCCCTTTTGTAGGATGTCTACATTGTTTGAAGTATTGATTATGGCTCCTAGTTTGCAGTCATCTGCGAACTTCGTTAGCCAAAGACCTTCTGTGTTGGCCTGTACTTCAGAGAAGTAAATACCAAACAGGAGAGGACCCAGGACTGAACCCTGTGGTACTCCACTTGTCATTGGTCTGAAGCTGGATTTGGAGTCTGCTACTTTCACAGTGTGGGTGCTGTCAGTGAGCCAGTTGGCAACCTATCTTGTGACATAGGGATTTATACCTAGTTTAGTTAGTTTATCTATAATTCCAGAGTGGGGGATGGTGTCAAAAGCCTTGGCGAGATCTAGATAGGCTGTGTGAACCACCTTACCCTCATCTACAGCTTTGGTGACTGCTTCAAAGAAGTCCATCAGGTTTAGGAGACATGATCAGCCTTTTACAAACCCGAACTGGGTGGGGTCCTGAGTTTGGAAATTACCAATGTCATTGTTTATAAGTTCCATGATGGTACGCTCCATAGCCTTGCAGACCAGGCTCGTTAGGCTAATGGGGGTGGTAGTTTCCGGGGCCTGTGGTGGCTCCCCCTTTGTGGAGTGGGATAACTGTCACTGTGCACCATTCAGTGGGCACATAGCCTGAGGTGAGGCTATAATTGAACATGGTACTTAGGTGGGGTGCCAGTTCGTTCTGTAGTTCATGTAGAACACAGCCTGGGATGTCGTCAGTTCCCATGGATGCTGTGTTCTTGGCTTTGGATAGTGTGTTTTTACCTGTGCAGCTGTGATTACAGGAATTTTGCATTCTTCTGGTATAGAGATGGGCCCTTTAGGGGATGACAGAGGGGTAAAGTTAGCACTGACCTTTCTACCAGGATATTGGCAATATCCGTTGGTTCTGTATATTTAGTGCCATTGTGCTGTAACTCAGAGCAGATCTGAGTGTTGCCATTGAGATTCTTGACATAGCTATAGAATGTGTTGTGGTTGTCTTTAGAGTCAGTGGCGATTTTGTTTTCATAACTAGCTTTGGAGGATTTTATGAGGGATCTCAGCTTCTTACTGAAGCTGACCAGGGAGTTTCTCCAATCATGGGATTTTACTCTTTTTTGCAACAGTCAAACATAGAATAAAAGGTGCTGCAATCAAGTGCTATTAAGTGCTGGGGATAGCATGTGACAGGAGAATTTCAAAAAAGCTGAAAATGAAGGGATACAAAACATTCGCAATGAGTGCTCCTGTCTGGCACAGAAACAATGGAATTGAAGGCAGAACATCTAAAAATGATTTCAGTGATAGAGATGATGCCTGAGATGGTTAAAGGCTGCATACTGTAAGGCAGGTGAAAATATTAATACTTCAGAATGGAATCCAAAGTAGCCCCAATTGCAGAGAGGTTAAGGAGAGGTTAAGGTCATTAGGTCACATGTGCAGGAAAGCAGAAGATAAATTGTTAGATCATATTTGGGAGACACTGGAAGAAGACAAGAGGAGGGAAGGAATTTCAGCCAAATGCTGAATGGACTATATGACAAAAGACTTGTGACAGTCAGGCATAACTACTGATGATGACATATGAGCGCCTTTGAGTTAGATGAGGTGGTGACAGTTGACAGGACACCATAATTACATGTAATAATGGGAGAAAAGGGAGATGATGATACTGCTGCTGATGCTGAGGATGATGAAGACTCATTTGATTTCATATTAATATCAGCATTAAATTACTTCAACAAATCAATTTTAAATAAAGATATAAATAGTCATAAAGTAAAACTAATAGCTTATGCATTGGTGTAAAACTGACATAATAATATCATTATGATGTCTAATGACAAAGAATAACTGCAAATACAAACATGTGAAGAAAGTTGCATTATATGGAAAACATTTCACTGTATTAAACAGAACATGTCAACAATGTATGGTAAGAGTCTGTTGTAGTCACTAATGTATGGTAAGAGTCTGTGGTAGTGACCAGTTTAAAATGTCAGGGGTTACACAAGACCAGTACTGTTTCAGGCCAATCATTCTGATAATATTTTTTTTATATAATTGTACATATATGTAAACAGTTTATGCAACAGGACAGATAGTTTCTCATTCTGTCCATGCTAAATTAGAGCAAATGTAAACTTATGCTTTAGATGATTAATTTTGAAAGTAAGCCCAAATAAATTTGGCTTAAACATTAAGTAGTCATATCTGATTTAATAGCAACTAATAACTCCTTATAACTTATCAAAGGTACTAAAGCTTAAATTGGACTTTGCTTTCAACCCATCTTGCTGTTTTAAAAATAGTAACTCTCCACTAAACCTTAACTTTTTAAACAGGTAAAACTTAAGTTACCTACTTTCACATATAACTTCTCTAGTGCACACTGCAGTGTGCATTTTTTTTATCTTACTTTTAAGCATCCCTTTGACTAGCACTTTCTCTAATACCTGCTAGAAAGCACTAGGAAGCCTTAAACTGATACAAACATTCAACTCTCCTTGTTAATAAGGAGAAATTAATAGTAGGCACTAAACAGCCTATAATTGCAAAGTACCTTGCTAAGGTAAGGGGAAAACAGCTCCTGTACTTTACAAAAAAAAAAGAAAAAGCATCAAACCAGGCATGTCCAAGGTTCAGCTGCCGGTGATTTCTCCTGTCCACCTGGTGAATCTGGGCATACTGGGGCAATGCAGCAATTGCCTCATGTACACAGACAACCCTCTCCTCCTACCACCCAACACTACAACCTGTGAGAGATGCACTTACATAGCCAAAATGGAAGCAAAGCTCTCTCCACCCAAGATTGTGCTAGACAGTCAAGAGGAGAAGGTTAACACCCACACTACACCTCAAGCAACACATAGCCCTTCTAAACCCACACCACCAACACCCACATATAGCAACACTAAATCCACATATGCAGAGGCCCTTAACTGTAACCTGCCCAAGCAACAAGGACCTCTGAAGCTGAAACGCTAACAAACACCAATCACAACCAAAGTGTCACATAGTTCACAACACCTGTGTGCCACCCAGCAACAGCCCCTAAGGCAAGACAATGTACCTAACACTTTAGTCATAGGTGACTCTATAGACTGGCACACTGATGTCCCTCTCACCAGGTTGAACAAGAAGAAAATTACAGTCAGCTGCCTGTCGGGTGCCAGGATCCGCCACATAACGCATGCACTCAAGTCACTCCACAACAAGTACAAATATGACTCTGTCATTGTCCATGTTGGAGTGAATGACTTGAGACGTACCTCCCTGGATTACATGAAAAGAGACATGGAAGAGCTCTTGGATCATGTGGCCCAGGCAGGTATGACCCTAGCCCTGAGTAGCATCCTGCCTTCACCCAGAATGATACCACAATATAAGGACAAAATGATTGACTTCAACAATTGGCTAAGCTTCTGGTGTCATTCAAAGGGGATCCAGTATCTGTCTGCCTGGGATGACATGATTGACAGACCACAATGCTTTGCCAGAGATAGTCTGCACCTGTCGCCTCTGGGATTCAGGTTACTGGCTAAGGCTCTTGCCACCCCTATAGTGCCTTTTTTAGGCAAAGTTCAAAGGACAAAACCACCACTGTAACAGGTACAAGCATGCAAAATCTGAAGGTAATGCTACTCAATGCTAGAAGTCTAAAACTCAAAATGCACTCTCTCGAGGCACTCCTAAAAATGGAGAACATCAATATCTATGCAGTAACTGAGACCTGGTTCAAGGCTCCAGAGAGCACCGCTGCAATACCAGGCAACAACTCTTACCACACTTTTCGGCCACCAAAGCAGGACCGAAACACTAAAGGTGGAGGAGTGTCACTATTCACCAGGGATATTCACACCACCAGGCTAGTTGCCCAACACAATGCGTCTGAAATTCTCCAGGTGCAACTAACACTAGGTAAGACTGCAATCCAAATTGTAGCTTGCTACAGATCCCCCACCATACCCCAAGATTCTCACTACACCTTTCTACACATACTGGAAAATATTAAGATAGAACCAAACACCCTAATACCGGGTGATTTTAACTATCCTGCCATTAACTGGGAAAGCTACTCATGTACCAACACCTTTGCCCAACGGTTCTTGGAATTTATAAATTCCAACGCCCTGGATCAACTAATCCATAGTCCCACCAGGGGCTCCAATATCCTAGACCTGGTCATTACCAACATGGGAAATCGATGCTCCACACCTATGGTCACCCCCTCGTTAGTCAGGTCTGACCATAAGCTAATCACCCTTAACATCCACATCCCACCCCACCACCCCAGCAAGGAAACCTCCATAAAAAACTTCTCCAAAGCCAACTTCATGCTACTCAAGTCAGAAGTGACAAACTTCATGACACCCATGCAGACGGGAGCTGAAAGTTCGACTGCTGAATCCTACACTAAGGCACTGTACGAGCACATCCACTCATGCATAAATCGTGCCATTCCAAATAGAACCAAGATGATCTCATCCAAAAAAAAGAAGCCAATCTGGTGGTCCCCTGCCATAAACAAACTTTACAACAAAAGGAAGAAACTGTTGCAGAAAAGAGGAAAATCCCAGGATGCAAAAAACTTCCTTACCAGCCTCAGTAAGAAACTGAGATCCCTCATAAAATCCTCCAAAGCTAGTTACGAAAATAAAATTGCCAAAGATTCCAAAGACAACAACAAGGCATTCTATAACTATGTCAAGAATCTAAATGGCAATGCTCAGATCTGCTCTGAGCTAAAACAGAATGGCATTAAATATACTGATCCCAAGGATATTGCCAATATCCTGGCAGATCGATTCAGTGCAAATTTAACCCCCTCTCACCCCCTACATGGCCCATCTCAATACCGGGAGATTGCCAAATTCTGGTAATAACGGCAACAGAGGTAAAAAACGCACTCTCCAAAGCTAAGAATACAGCATCCATGGGACCAGATGACATCCCGGGCTGTGTACTACATGAACTACAATATGAACTGGCACCTCACCTAAGTGTCATGTTTAATCATAGCCTCACCTCAGGTTTCATGCCCACTGAGTGGCGCACAGCTACAGTTATCCCACTCCACAAGAGGGGATCCACCTTGGATCCCGGAAACTACCGTCCCATCAGTCTGACAAGCCTTATCTGCAAGGCCATGGAGCGTATTATCATGGAACTTATAAACAAAGACATTGGCAACCTTCAAACACTGGACCCCACACAATTTGGGTTCGTGAAGGGCCGATCTTGTCTCCTGAACTTGATTGACTTCTTCGAATCAGTCTCCAGAGCCATGGACAAGGGTAAGGTGGTCCACACAGCCTATCTAGACCTTGCGAAGGCCTTTGACACCATCCCCCACTCTGGAATCATAGATAAACTTACTAAGCTGGGCATTAATCCCTACGTCACCCGATGGGTTGCTAACTGGCTTTCTGATAGAACCCACACTGTAAAAGTAGCAGACTCCAAATCCAGCTCCAGACAAGTGACAAGTGGAGTACCTCAGGGTTCAGTCCTGGGACCGCTCTTGCTTGGCATCTACTTTTCTGAAGTACAAGCCAACACTAAGGGACTCTGGATAACAAAGTTTGCAGATGACTGCAAACTGGGAGCCATTATTGAATCCCCAAATGATGTGGATACTCTACAAAAGGGCCTTACAGAAACAGATGCTTGGTGCCAGAGCCATGGGCTCAAGCTCAATGCCAAGAAATGTATAGTTATCCCCTTTGGGAAAAAACATGTATCCGTGAATTACCATATAGGTGGCAGTACACTAAACTCCGAAAGTTTGATAAGAGACTTAGGGACACATGTGGACAGTGGTCTCACCTTCGATAACCACATCGCCACAACAGTCAGGAAATCCTTCTATGTGGCACACCTCATCACTAAGGGCTTTTCATCCAGAAAAAAAGGAGGTCATTGTCCCACTGTACTCATCCCTCATTAGACCCATTATAGAATACAATGCCCCGTTTGGTATGTACCTCTCAAGACATCTGCAACAACTGGAAAGGCCACAGAAATACCTCACTAAAAGAATCACATGCCTAAAGCAGATGCCCTACGCTGACAGCCTTAAAAAACTCCAGCTATACTCTGTCGCATATCGTCTACTCAGAGGTGATCTTTGCTTAACATACAAGGCCATGTCAAACCCAGAGCTGTTGGACATGCTACACTTAAAGAAATCCCAATCCCTCAGAGCCACACGCTCCAGGGATCTAAACCTTGTCATCACAATAAACAAAACATGTTGGAGGGATAGGTTCCTGACCCAGAGACTCCCCAGACTCTGGAATAGATTGCCCATACATGTGAAGCAGAGTGCCTCTTTGGCCCTCTTCAAAAGGAACCTTGACAATTGGATGGGAGAAAGGAAATCCACCCAGGAGATCACGTCAGTTGCCCTGCTACACAGGGGTCCAGGGAAGTAAATAGTGTGGGAAGAAATAGCCAGGGAATTGTTATGGCTAGGCTTGTATAGGCCCTAGGGCTGATAGCCTAGTACCAGCCTATGAACCTATTTATATCTAGAAGAAAACTAACACATTCTGAAAAAGTAATAATTATAGATCTCTTATTTGAAATTAGAATTCAATGATGTAATGTTTAAATATCATCCTATCTGGTACTTTTAGTCCTAGCTGAGTATACAAAAATAAAACATTCAATTTTGCTGTGATGTAGACACCAACTCCTTACAATCTAAACAGCTTTTCCACATGAAACACACATGTATTTATCTAATGTGACACACCCAGCAAGGAATATATATTAATGTCTACAAGCATACACTTCACTTGTGCTTTTCCTTTAATGAATAAACAAAGCCTTAAAGCCTCAATAACTGATCACCCTGTTACACTTACTTCTTAACACTGTTTAAAGTTTAGACTTGAAATCAATAAGTAAATAACTTTCACATATCTATATATTGCGGAATTTAGGTAAAACAATCAGAAATGTCAGACATAACACACTTTATAAAAAAAATTATTAAAAAAATGTGGATTTTAACTGTAATGTAATCAAGTTACAAGAAAACAAATAAGGTATTTGTTAACTAGAAGCAGAACCCTCATCTCATAAGCTCGCTTTAACTAAACTTATGTTTTTAGTACAAATTATGAGTTCAGAGTCAAAATGCATCTAAGGAATATAACTGAAAGGATACAAAAAAGTAAAGGGTCAAATGTTATATCTTCTGAGATAGTCTACATCCAACTATCAGTCTACAAAATCACTATAGTGTACAGAAGAAAATGTTCTCAGTTAACATTTCCTAATAATCTTTTTTTTTTAAATATGAGGACAAATTATGAGTACTAAAGTAGTTACTCACTTGTGTGATGCCCAGCAGTGACACCAATATGTGATGCCCACCAGTGCAACTAATAGGTGACATCCCCATTCTGGACCAGTAATCAAGGAGTTTGAATCCTCACCACTGACACTGGAGAGGGACATGCACTTGGAATACAAATGGATACACTCAGTTTTTCCAGCTGCCGACCTCTCTGCATCAAGCACAATTTCTCTAATAGCACACAGGGTACACAATTAGCTCAGGGCCGGGTGTCTTTAGCTGTCTCTTCCCAGGTCCCCAGTAAGGATGCACTGGCACTGTGAAACCAGTGCTTCATCTCCCTGCCCCAAGTAGCTGACACACACACTCCTTGAGATTTAATTTTCACACACACACACACACACACACACACACACACACACACACACACACACACACACACACACACAAACCTGGGAAAGGCTGGCACAGATTACCCACTCTACCAACTTTGCCCAGACTATAAGGTAGATTCACTGCCACCAGTCAGTTACTATAAGGCTCTTAAAAGGGTATCCAGTTATGCTAAGTGAAGTTAATATTAATGCAAATGGTAATGTTGACCAAACAACAAGGATTTCAGGAGGGGCCACAGTTATCAAAAATAAATATGTGCAAATACTCTCAAAGCTTAAATATTTTCTAAAAATGACCAGCCACAATGAAAAAGTTTAAATATGTTTAATAATAAATAAGAAAATAATAAGAAAATACTAAATACAGTAGATATTTACAGTAAACCACAGGGTTCAAATCAGAGGAAATATTGAAAATAACATTGATTGACAGACTGATACAAAAAAGAAAAACAATCTCTAATCTATGCTCCACTATATTCCTTACTGAATCTAGGAGAGTTACTATTCCCTAATAGCTTACTTGATAGATAGAGCAAGACCCAATGAAATACGTGAACAGTCTTTCTAGTCAGGTTACCCCAAACAGAATAGTCAATACTCAGAGATTACTCACTGTAAAATATAATATCCAAGATGGCTTGCAGAATGGCCTTATCTGGTCACCAGACTGTAGGTTCTCACAGTATCCCCCTTTGAAGCTGAGGCAGGAATTTAGCATAGATGGCTACAATGCATATCTAAATGTTTATAGCAGCATCTGGGGCTTCCCTTCTTTTCAGTGAGCTAATGAGCAAAGGCTTCTTCCAGATCTGCCGTCTCTAATCTTAATCAGCACTACGGGTGATGTTTTAAAGGTTTAACAGCTCATTTACATTTCCATTACTTTTCTTTAAGTAAGCTAGCTGTTTAACCTCTGCTGTCCCAGTATCCTCTATTAAAACATATACATTTAATTCAGTTACAATAATACATGTACATTTATTTTCATTCCAGCAGGGTGCACTTTTTTGATGCATTTTAACACAAGCAAATGTCACAAATACATTTTTAGCGCAATCATCTGTTACACAAATGACATATAATTATTTACAAAATTCCAACTAGCTGTGTTGCTACAAGTCATGCATCTACTGCCCTACGTCTCCTGGCATGGCTGGCAGCACCTCCTATCATCACAGCATGTTCCATGTATAAAACTGAGAAAAGATATATAGATATAGATATAGATATATAGATATAGATGTGTATGTATGTGTATCTAGATAGATAGATAGATAGATAGATAGATAGATAGGCATAACTTGTGCAGAACCCATCATGTAGAATATTTTCCAGGCAATGTCTTTATTTGTGTTGTTTAATTCAAACTTTTGTCAATACATGCATGATCTTTCAACCACATTGTACATACGTTTCAGATAAAGGCTTCCGTCTGTTACTGCAACAGCTTGTAACTATATACAGTATATAGCACACTCACATGTACATTTTAGTATTCTGCAGCAGTCTGTCTCCCCAGTATATTATTTATTTCCTTATTGCACCTTCTTCACTTATTCTTATGACTTCATCCTTGCCAATTGCCTTGTAATGTACCATAGTAGGCAACTTTTTTTCCCAAACACCTTTATTGAATTATCGCTTGTGACATAGGCAAATTTGCAGTCATATAAAAATAATCAAACTATATTAACATAACAAACATTATACTTCACATATATTGCTATATATCATATAACCTACGCAATATTACATAAATTATTAATTTCTGTGTTTTTTTTTTGTAAACAAGAAACATCTTTATTAAACCATCACTTACTACATAAGCAATCATACATTTATATAAATGAAAACAAACCACACTGACACAATCCTAGTTGAAAGTATTTTGCATCACAAGCCATACTGACACACTCCCAGTTGCAAGCATTATACATCACTTATAATCTACCCAGTCCTTCTCGTTCAAACATTACATAGCTAATTTAAGTCCTGCCGCCTTTTAGATCGCATGTATTTTTCCCACAATTCCCATTTTTTCCTATGTAGCCTGCTTCTACCCTTTTCTAAAGATCTGAACTCCAGTTATTATTTCTGTTACTATATTCACTACTTGTAATGCAGTAGGCAGCTTGATCCACAGCTGAAATGCTTGTTCCCAGAAGCATCAACAGAAGCTCCATTACTAGCTATCATATTTATAATACTGACATAAAATTCAGAATATATTGAACATTTCACTCTGCAGACTGCTTAATTGTCATTCTTAATGATCATTCTAATTTGGTAGTACTGCCAGCTTACTATTTTTAAAAACACTAAATCAGTACCTGGTATTCTTTATCAAAAACTACTTACTGTAGATTTTAACTAAAGGCTTTCTGATTATAATATATTTCTGCATGAGAAATGTATTCAGAGAATTTAATTTTACTATAAATGTGTGAATAACTACATGAACAGTAATGATGTGTGCAAGTTGACAAATCAAATTTTGTCTGAACTTTTAAATAATGAGTGCTTTGAATTCCAATGAGATTTTTTTTTAATTCACCTTCTTCAAATTAGTGTCTGAAGTTTATTAATGTACCGCTTCATATTAAGTAAAACTCATGAGATATGTTTAGTCATCTGTTCCTAGAACACTAAAGTTATCACTCTCAGTACCACTGTATCATTTCCAGGAGCAATTTAAATTTATGTTGCATCTGGGCACATTACGCAATTGCTATAAGACATTCCAGGCTAAAAATTATGAATGTACATGTGGTTGAGCCATAAAAATGCCACAGAAAGTGTAAAGGTAAATTAAGTCCCTTTTGGCCAATATGTCAGACCTCTTCACTATTGCTTAACCCCACACAGACTACCCTGGGAACTTTATTACTTGAGTTTATTGCTCATTTTTTCTATTGGGTAGATACTAATGAACAATGGCAGAATCTAAGAAGCAAATATTATTTTATATTTGAATAATTTAGAGGATAAGTGTTCTACTTAGCAGTACAACTTAATTGTTAACAAATATGGGAATTAAAAAAGTTAGGCATTATAGGCTTATTTCTCCACTGAAAGGGTTAGAAGAAATGGAATAAATACATGTCCTAATGCAGGACAAGAGACATGTAAATGAAACTCAGAAGTGCTCTGTATAGAGTGGAAAATGCATTATTTCTGATGGACTGACTCAGGACAATGTCATTCAACATGCAGACAACATGTGGTTTGCAGAGAGGTGTATCATTACATGAGAGATACTTTCTCTTCAACAAATTACTGTTTGTATCGTTGGATTTCTTGTTGTAGATCAAAAGTCATGCATGTGAAAAGTGACGTAGCTTATGTGTGATGTGAGTCTTGAGTGAATGCATAATCCAAAAATCTTTTGATTAGACCTAACAGAGTACAAAATCAAGAATATAGGAAATTTGCATTTATTCACATAGCCAGACCATATCAAAATATCCATATCTTTGCAAAGCAGTTAGTGGAATGGATATTATAAATTGTACTGTAACAGAGTTTCCTCTGATGGTTTTGTTTAAAGCTGGTGTTATATTTGATGAATATAGACATTTTTTGCTTCTGTACATCACCTGTGCTGGCCTGCAGACCTGGGCATTGCTTTTCTCCTTACTAAGGCCATGCACTCAATATGCAGTCAACATAAATTTGTCAAAGTATGCCTCATAGTAGTTCCATTGTACTCTTAGCAACAGAAAAGTGGACTTTGTATGAAAATAATGGTATCCTGTGAAGAAATATAGGCACATACAGCTTTATTAGAAATTCAGACCAAACTGGCATGTTTATCTGAAAGCATGCAGTCAAACATAGCAAAATTTGCAGAATGAAGATTACAAGGTCTATATCAAAAGGAATCCTGAAAGGAGATGCTAAAATGACCCAGACAGCAGAGACAAGAGGCTATACAAGAGAAGCATACCACATACAAAAGTAGTCCAACAGAGTGAGCGAATTTAATTAGTTAGTTACTTTGTTTTATTTATGTATATATTTAGTTCTTTATGTATTTAGAAAATGTATTATTTTAGATGACTATCAAGCCAAAATGATTTGTCTTGTTGCAGATGTCAAATTCACTATTTTAACAGGTAACAACACCTCAATAGGTCACTGGCAGAGCTGACTCAAAATAAAACTGACAAACATAGAAACCATTATCAGGATATAACAATTCGTCTTTTTCTTACGGATTTGATTTCAAAGAACTTCAAGACTTGATATTTATCCACCATAATGGTGTTGTTCTTAGGTTCAGCGGTTCATACACTGTTACAAGACTGACAACCATTAGAGAGAGCCCTTACAAGCATAGCCACACACCTAAAACATTTGGGTCCCTAGAATCAAGGACATCTATATTGGGGTATGTTATTAGGGAGGTAAACTAAGGATTTATAGGGAGGGTGTTAGTTAGGATAATACTCTTCTTATTGACTGCCTCTGTCCTTAAGGAACATGGGGTTAGACTGGAGGTAAATTTACAATTTCCCATCCAATTATCAAGATTTCATTTGAATAGGGTCAGGGAAGAACTCTGTTTTACATGGATGGAGTACCTATTCCATAGAGTGGGAATCCTTTGGGACATATATTTGTCTCTCCAGCACAATCTGTTTATGTCACAGGTGAAGTTCACATCCCTGGATCTAGTTTTTCTGGTGCTGTTTGTTTTTCACAAGTGCAACAGATCCATCAGGGCTGGGTCTAAGGAAGCCCTGTAAGACAGGCAAAGATCTCCTCTCAGCAGCCTATAGGAGAATGAATACAGGTGATCAGTGTAGGACAAAGTATGTATTCCTTAAAATCTCCTGGTGAGAAACCATTGTGGACATTCCAAGTGTTGCAAGTGTCTGGTTAGATACACGCTAAAGAGGGTATTGTATCCAGTGATAGGACTGATAAGGACTAAGTAGAGTGGTACTTTAAATTTCTTGGACCTGGATGCCATACCTTCACCTATAAGTTGGATGACATAGAATGATTTTGTTATTATC
The DNA here is from genome assembly GCF_019279795.1 of Protopterus annectens. NCBI lineage: Eukaryota > Metazoa > Chordata > Ceratodontiformes > Protopteridae > Protopterus > Protopterus annectens. Next base: position 1,466,052,101 of record NC_056728.1, on the reverse strand, counting down.
TTAGCTACATGTTGATGAAAAGCCAGATTGCTGTCTACATATGTTCCCAGATTCCTTACTACTGGGTTGACTCTTAGGGGTATTTTAGTGATGGAGTAATTAAATTGGGTTGACAGTTTACTGAATGGCATTGTAACTCATTTTTTCAGCATTGCATTTTAGGGTATGGCTTTGGCATCAATCAAATGTCTGTGTTAAATCAACTTAGAAGATGTTGGTGTCTTAGGTGAATCAATAATAGCTCCTAATTTACAGTAATCTGTGAACCTGGTCAGTTAGAGGTGTTAAACATTAGTCTTGATTTCCAAGAAGTAGATGCCAAACAGGAGCAGGCCCAGCATGGAGCCCTGGGATAGTTCAGTGGTGACTGGTCTCTTTGTGGAGATGGCCTCACTGATCCTGACTTCCTGGGCCCTATCTGTGAGCCATAATCCACTGAATTATATAAAGGTTTATGCTTAGCTCCCAGAGCTAGTAAACAATGACTCAGTAGAGTACTATATCAAATGCCTTAACCAGGAAATGATACATGGTATGCACTGTTTTTTACCCATGTCCTGTTCCTTGGTGACCCTCTCAAAGAACTCTACATGGTTAAGTACGTATGACCTTCCCTAAACAAAGCCAAATTGGGATCTGTCCCATGTCTATAGGCATAGGTTGACAATGTCCTTGGTTATCATTTCCATGATAATTCATTCCATGGCTTTGTATATTAAGGTTGTTATCTTGATGGGTCTGTAGTTTTCTGGGTAAGTTGATCGTCCACTCTTACAGAGAACAATGACTTTTGTGGTCCTCCATTCACTTGGAATGTACTCTGTTTCAAGGATGGCTCTAGCTGAAGAGTGTCTCAAGTGGTCCTGACAGGTTATGTTTTAGACAGTTCAGGAAGCAACCAGGGATGTTGTCAGGGTCCATGGAGGTGGTATTCTTGACTTTAGTGAGTGCTGCCATGATCTGATCCCTGCTGATAGCTGGTGGAAGTATATTAGAAGGGATTTCACCAGGTAGAGATATAGGGGGTGAGGGGGGTGAAGTTTGAGCTAAGTTTATCAGCCAGTAGATTTGCTATGTCACCCTGATTGGTGAAGGTGGTTCTGTTCACCACTACCTCAGAACACTGTTGTGTGTTACTTCTAATGTTCCATGTTTAAGACAGTTGCTCTTCCTGATTTTGGCTATGAGTTTTCTTCTTTTATTACATCCTCTGTTCAGGTAATGATTCCTCATGGAGTTTGTTTTTAATGTTTGTTTTGTGTGTATTTCAGGTTGGTTCAGCAGACTCTATGCAGCGATTCATGTACTTGTTTATGGACTCTGTGAATAATTCTGCATAGGTAACTATGTTCTTGAGGTTTGTGTGAGCCCTGAATTTTGACATATTCTAACTTAATAGGATGTTGTTTCTCTTAGATCAGTTCCTAACTGTTACTTATTTAGCTGATTATATTGGTTGATTGTTTACATTAAATGAGATAGCTTTGTGATCCGACCTCACTAGTGAGGATGTGAGGACATAACACCCGGGGGGGGGGGGGGCAGTGCAATGTTTTCCCATGTTGGAGAGAACCAGATCCAGTAAGCATCCACTATCTTTTCCAGAGTGTTTGTGTTAATAAAGTCCAAGAAGCATTGTGTCTGTGAGTTTGAGGCAGTGTACATTTCCCACTATACAGAGGGGTAGTTAAAAATCACCCATGAGCAGGGCATTTGGTTGAATGATGAGTGCATTTAATTGGTTTGGATAAGAGTCATGAGACTCCAGCAGCATAGATGGTGACCTGTAGCTGGCCATGATGTTGTGAGGGATATTATATATGGTGGCTTGTACATGGATGAGCCCCACGGTATCATCCTGTTTAACCAATTCTTTTTGTTGCTAGTAGATTGAGACACCTCCACCTTTTGCCTATTCTATGGTGCTGCTTGTCTAAATGTGTGGAAGACATTGTAGCAGTACACTTCCAGAGTACTTGTTATGGCTTTAAACCATGTCTTGTTCATGGCACAGATGTCTACATTCTCCTGAATGAGAAAGGCATGAAGGGTGTGGTGATTTTTGTTTAGGAGATGAACATTGAGCGGTAACATTTTAAGGTCACTTGTAGACTTTTTCAATATTTGGGTAGTTTTGTCATTTTGCCATTGCCTAAAAAAAGCTCTAAGGGGTGGTGAAAGCTCTAGCCAATATCTGAAAGTCTAGGGAAAGAGGAACAGTCCATCCTTGTCAGAGCAACATGGTCTGTTGACCATGTACTCCCATACTGACAGATACTCAATCTCCTGGAGTAACAGCAGAAAAAAAGCCAATTATTAAAATCTACTATTTTATCTTCATAATGTGACATCATCTTAGTGAATGTAGAATGCTGCTCAGTGAAAGACTCATACCTTTCTGTGACACATATTCCGAGAGACCCATTATGTCTTTTTTCATATACTCCAATCTAATATATCTAAAGTCATTTACACCAAATAGACTCTGATAGAACCATGTTGGCACCTGAGGTGCATTCACTTGAGTGTATGCATGATATTGTGGCTCTTGTCTCCAGATAGACAACTAACAATTTAAACCATACTGTAGAATACAAAACAAAAAAACACTGCCACTGATCCAAAGAAATATTTTAATACAGTAAAAACTCTAGTGCCTCGGCTTAATTACTGTTTTTGCTGCAAAATTAAATAATTGCTTTAAAATGTTCAAAACCAGTAGCAATCAATGTATAAAGCAAGTAAAAGTGCTGTAAGTCAAGAAAATATTCTTATATTAACTTGCATGGTTTTGGATGCAGTTGAAACATGATTTAAATGTGAAGGGATCTACAATTTGGTCCAGAGTGTGATGTTTCTTTCAGAACTTAAAAAAAAAACTAAATAGATATATCTTATTCTATTTTCTTATAGGATCATAATTTTGACAGAAGAGTAAAAAAAAAAATCACTGGTATCTGAGTTTGTTTGTATGTTTTGGGAAGATTATTTCTTTTGGTCTGCTGGAATAGTGTGGGTACTTTAGTTTATAGGTGATTATTATTTTCTCTGGAAATTAAGGGCAGCTGTGGTGGTGCAGCAGTTAGTGTTGCTACCTCATAGCAAGAGGTTCTCCGGTTCCATCCTTGGCTGTGGTACCTTCTATGCAGTGTCTGCATGCCCTCCCTGTGGTCATGTGGGTTTCCTCTGGGTGCTCAGGTTTCATCTCAAAGACATGCTGCAGGTGGATTGGACACTCTAAATTGGCCCTAGGTGTGAGTGTGTGTTCCTTCTGTGGAAGGTAGGGCACTGGGCTGGCAACTTGACACTGTAATACTCCACTGCCAATCATGAGCAGACAGGTGATCCGCTGTGGTGACCCCAACCCCCAAAAAAAGAAGCAAGAAAATAAGGTTTATAGTACTGGAAATATTGTAATGCATTGGGGAAAAAATTACTTTACTGCCCCATATCAAAACACAATTCTACTCCTGCTATGCGGAGTTTTACTGTGGGAGTTCAGAGGTTATTAGACTGACAAAAGGAAAAGTATTTCAGAGAGCACAATTACATACTGATACCATTTTTTTATCTGGCTGTAATGCATCTGTTAGATGGTTATTTGCAGAAGATCACAGACTCTCAAATATTACAGATTTTCAGTGACAAACACAATTCTAATTTGTTTTTCAAAATTTTACTCTATCCCTGACTGATTTTATGATTTTGCAACTGAGAGGTGGGTAAAGCAGTCAAACAAATGCCTATTGTTTTAGATTTTATTTTTTATTTTATTTTATTTTACATTTGTTGACCGGGCTGGTCCAACTGGATATATGTCCATTTTCAGCAGAGGCCCATGGAGAAAAGCTCCAAATGCATATATTCAGATTCATACCTTTTATTATGCACAAAGTATATAGTTGTACTTATAATTTTATTTTATCTATTTTCTATGTGATCTGTATTTGATTACTCTCAACTCTATGCCATAAATTGTATTGCAAAATATATGATTTATAATTGTGCTAGTTGTCTAGCCTATGTTCTTATGTTCCAGCTGATCAACAGATCTATAATGGAATATTGAATATACAATACTGTGGTACAAAACTTTGCTGTTGCAAGATCGTCTCTCCATACAAGCTAAAGCTTAAAATGCTACTAGTTGCAATGTCACTATCCACATTATGAACACAACAGCATAAGCAGGCTGCAAAGGGAACACAATAAAGAGACTAATGCAAAGCACACAACAAAGGCAGGGTACCTGCTGTCTGTGAATGGTGCAGAGAAATAGAACCACAGTCCTGAAATCATGCAGGTGTCAGGTCAGCTTCAAAGCACCCCCAATAAAAATGCTGCATATCACAAGTTATACCAAAAAACTGTACTATGTTTCACATTATATATAATAACTCAGGCAGTGGATATACCAGGCAATGACATCTAGGTGTCGTGTAACTGATGGTCGTTTTGAGAGGCAAGAGTTCAATTATTCACACAATATCCACATAACTGTTTTCTGAATATAGCTATTTGAAGATGAGCATTTTGCTAGCCTTTCCAGCTATGTTTGTCCTGGCCTGGCATTGCTAGTATACAGCACCTCCAAATCCTTGGAACTGACTCATACATGCTACCCATAAGGGCTAATGTGCTTTTATTTATGTAGTATATTATTGCCAGTATCACCTTACTTTTTTTTTCTTTTATTAGTTTTTCCATGTAAGAGGCAGCTGAGGCCTGTATTTTGTGCAAGTGATCTATATCTAGGGCTTGCAGCACTGCAAGTGTTTCTTCTGTCTTTTGCAACCCTGTTGGTCCTACTCTAGTCACCTTATGGTTGTCCCTGTGTTTAATCTTTTAATGGCAATGGCTTCCAAGCTAGACATTTAAATGCACATTCTTCCACTTATATCACCTTCATATTTATGTGCTCATCTGCAACCAGATATATTTCTGACAATAATTTAGTTTCAATAAGTTTTAGTAGTCCTCAAACACAAATTCAACAGCAAACATTTTGTAGATGGTGCAATAAATAACTGATATCCAGGTTCTCTTATACATGCACCTAATCTTAATTACCTCTAACATTTGTTCCTCTCTTTAAATTCCTAAATTCAGCTCAACATTTTCACCAAAGAGATGGTAAGATCATCCTTGGTTTTGCCTTCACTGTAATCAACACAGTATCAAAAATATGTATGCAGTAACCAACAAATGAGCAAAAGGCCCATCTGTAATCTACATTATTAAAGGTGGGGTAAATAATAACAGTGACAAACTCAAAGTATATGCTGCCTTACATGAAGCAGATATATACCCTTACTCCACCAGTCCAGACTCAGACTACTATTTCTTAACCACACTGGCAAAATCACGGATGGAGTTGGAGGCAGTGTGTATTTTGGTGGCCTGAATGATACTTAATGGTCATTTCTAAAATCCTTTTGGTAACAAATTTCCACCATAAAAATTCAACATTAAATAAAATTAGAACAGAAGAATAAAACACTATCAAAATGTTTGGATTTTAGTGCATAGGCTCGTTTTGGCTCATATATTTATAATCAGCTGTGGATCAGTGCTTGGATTTATTCTTCTATTCTACTTTTTTACCTTTGCACAGTTTGCCGCTTGAGGCATATATTTTTGATTAAATAAAATGACTTCATCTACATATTCCATAAGCAATGTCATTCCTCTGCCCAACTAAACTTGAATGTACAAGCAAAGAGTACACAAAACTCATTTTGTCAAGGACCCTACAAGACTAAACTGTACTTCACAAAAACAGTGTCTAGGGCTAATTCCTGAGAACATGCAAAAGAAAGAAAAAGTATCATAACCCATCCTATTCATTTATTCCAGCTCTGTTAAAGTTTTCTTATGTGGGCATGTATATATTGTTATGTTCAACCAATTTTTAATTAGTAATAGAGCCTTCTCGCCAAAAGGGATAACCACGCAAGTGAATTAAATACAGATGGTTACATCACTTACTACTAAATAAAGACTTCAGTGTGGCTTTGATATACCTAACAGCTGCTTCAAAATCAGTAAAACTGTATATATATATATATATATATATATATATATATATATATATATATATATACATCCATACATATGTAGAGATACATATTACAGCTGCAAGGAAAACAAAAAGTAGAAAAGGCAAGTGGCTTAATAATGGACATACTGGAAAGTTCATCATTAGCCTTTAACCATGGCATCTGTGGAAAGTGATGGATAAGCTGTCCAGTATTCATAGTCTAGGGGTTCTCATTTTCATAGCAGAAATTGGTGAAGAACAGTACCACATGATTATTCAAATCATGGGCTTAAAGGATGACTGCAAAAATGCAGAGGTGCTTTTTGTTAAACACACCTCCCTATTGCAAAAGCCTAACATGCTTAAGACATAAGCGATAGGGGGATAGCTGATATGTAGATAAGGGGCAGTACAGTTTTGCATATCAGTACGATTCATAGAGATAAAGCTAAAATGAGCTAATTTGCATATTAAATGTGCAAATTGCCCTAAGTGTATACTAATAAGCAACAATTTGTCATGAGAATACAGAGTTGTAATGGGAAAAGGAGGTAAACATTATTGAGTTTACTTAAAGAATTTTTTTACTGTATTTTAGTGCTTGTGCATAAATGGATAAACTACTGAAAGGGTCAATGGGAGAAATAATTCATTTTAGACTCAGTGAAGTGCTTGTGCATACATAAACAGACTACTGACGGGGTCTTCGAGGAAACATTTCATTAATTAATTTATTTTATTTATTTGACATTTGTTTACTGGGAAAGTCTGACTGCGGTCTTAGGATCTCATTTTCAGCAGAGGCATGGGGAGAAAATATCCAAGGTATCTGATAATTAATAATATATTACAATATAATTCTTATATAACTAAAAATATACATGTCAAAAATTGCAATGGGAGAGATATATCAGATATTTACAAGCTAACAGGGAGGAATTTTATTACAAACCTGATAAATTATTTGAATAAGAAAAGAAAGGATAGACAGTGAAGTGCTTTTGCATACTACAAAATATTGCTGAAGTGATCGATGGAAGAAATGCTTAATGTTAATGTTTGTGTATACATGGTGAAACTACTGAGTGGATTTCTGGGGGAAATGTTAATTTTGGTGTCAACGAAGTTCTTATGCATACATGGTCAGACTGCTGAAGTGATAGGTGGACAAAATATTTTATTTTGTGTCATTTTAGTGCTTCTGCATACATAAACAAACTACTGAAGGGGTTGCTGGGGAAATAATTAATTTGGTTATCAGTGAAGTGCCTGTGCATACTTGGGCAAACTACTGAAGGGATGGCTAGGGGCAGGATTATGGGTTGCAACTCAGATATTAAAGGTGAAGCATTGCTTTCAGCAACCAATGTATGTACCTCAGGGATATTGGACTATAGATTGCCATAACATCTCATTAGCATACACTGCTTTACAAAATTACTTATTTGCATCTCATTATACTTGTGACATCTATCAATTTCTCCTTTGCTACTCTCATTCGTAAACATCAGGGATACCCCTATCGCATTTACACAAACAACTGTGAATACCAGCCATTAACTTTCACAGCTCATACTTGACATACAGATAGTTTTGCAGACCTGAAATCAAAACTGTTAATTTATCCTGTCTTGAAAGACAAACAACTGACTACACTTGGTCAGAACAAACAATCTCTGGGCTGAAAAAAAGGCACTAGGTAATAATACATTTAATCCAGAGACTAAACTAGAATTCCATAACAAGTGCATTTTCTAAGAATAAGACACAGTCAGTATTTTAAAAATATTTTCCACAACCACTCAACTCTTCTTGTGTAAACACTTTACTTATTCTGTCAGACATTTTGTAACAGTAACTCATTTTCACCTACTCATGTAATTCTGAGGAATCCTTTGAAAGATAGTTATCAACATAACATCTGTCCTATACAATTACTTGATACAACTATCAGTATCCTACTTTCAGTCTATCAAATACATGTAATCATTTCTCCTGACTAAAATATTCATTACCTGTTTTATATATATATATATATATATATATATATATATATATATATATATATGAACTATCATAGCTTCTACAGCAAAATATCCTTTTCTTGTTCTCAGCCTGAGGATTTCAGCTCAATCATATTGTTCAGACACTTTACATTGTCATGGACAAAATTGTGAATGTCTAGAGAATCTTATAGCTAGAAAAATATGGCACTACCTGTCTAAACCAACATGCACTTAGGCCAGTATGCTTCACTGTGGAAGCCATCAGGATTTTTTTTTCATCATCGTGTTAAAATTTAGATAAAAATATTAGGGGGAATTCAGTAAAGCCTGCACAATTTTTTTTTGTGTAGAGATCACTGAGTGATATGTACACGTGCGTGCACATTTTTAGATTCAGTAAATGATGCTTAACAGCAAGCAAGCACACGCAAACAGGGGAACTTCTGTGCAATGCAAATTTCTACATAAGCAGGTGAATCTTATGCAGTTGAGCCAGGTGGAGCAATCCAACAAGCTGAAAGGCATCCGTGTAGAGTCCGTTTCCGTGTATATTGTGTACCCAGAAATTTTAAATGTACAAGAGTCTACATGAACAGCAGGGGATGTAAAAGTCTACAAATATGGACATAACTCCCCTGAAAATGTTAGACCATATACATAAATGTGCTAAACATATATTGTGGATGTCTGAAAAAGAAAGGTAAAATGTAAAATTAATAATATTTTTTAATAATTTCTGCATGCTTGTGCTATGCTCCGTATTGCACAAACATGGTTAACAAAAAAAAAAATGTAAAATAACATCTATAATGTTGTTACACAAATATACAGCAGGACCTTGCTTAAAGTCCATACAACAGTGCTTTCATGCTGTTACCCAGCTTGCCTGGAGAAGACCCATGTAGTTTCCAGGCTGTAAGCATGAATATGTATGCAAATGAGGTGCACTTGTTGAATAGCTAAAAGGAGTAGCCATGTCTGCATATCCACTTCATGTAAGCTCCTACACTGTGATATTTCCACTGGATGTGGATGACATCGGGGGTATGTCCTGTTATTTTTAGGATTTTTTAGTGCTCAGTGCTTGTGTTTGCACAGTGCACCTCATAACTTAGCGTATGCTGTGAGACACGGCACATAGCTCCATGTTGCGCAATAAAGTAGGCCCATTAAATCATGTCAATTACATCCTAGGCAGGTGAACTAAATCATAATTAGCCAATCCCACATGGTGGACCTAAACCACAACTGTATAAAGTATGCATACACCTACATTCTGATTTTCCCTCAGTACTCTGAACCATTGTAGTAGAGACTTGGAAATTTTAAGTGAGATAATGCTTGGTGCTGCTGCAGCTATTCTACATCTGTATGTACTAGAAACTGAAGTCAATGCTGCTGGTGCTGCTGACAATAGGTTTAGGCCAAGGAGGAGAAGAGTGTTCAGGCCCAGAATAACCTTCTAGGAGCTAAATGAGCTAGAGATTGTAGAGTGCTACATGGTAGACAGGGACATATTACAAGAGCTCAGTGAACTCCATCAACTTCAACTCAGAGCCAGGGCTAACAGAGGGGAACTCATCCCAGTGGAAACTAAGGTATGTGTATCCCTTAGGATACCAGCTACAGGTACGTTTCAAAGACCAACTAGGGACATGATGGGGTGTCACAGGCGTCTGCATCCACCATAACCCGCCAATTTCTGGATGCTATGCTCCCACATGCCGGTGAGCATATATCTTTTCTCCTTGACCCTGAGGTGAAGGCCAGCAATATTCAACACTTCTGCCATGTAGCACACTACCCTGAATTACTGGGTGCCATAGACTGTAATCATTTACACATCAAGGCACAACCTGGTGAACAGGGTAGAATCTATGTTAACCGCAAAGGATACCACTCTATCAGCTGCAAAGTTGTGTGCAATGTCCAGGGGATTATAATGAATGTGTGTAATGGCAACCCTGGCAGGTACCACAACTCCCATATTGGGCACACATCACAGCTGTACCTGATGCTTGCTAGGGGGACATTCCGCAGGGTCATTTACTGAGGGATGCTGGCTACGACCTCAAATCGTGGATGATGACATCCACCAGAAAAGCACGCAAAACAAGGAAGAATGCTATAATGAGGCACTCGTACAATCAAGGAACATCACAGAGCAGGTGTCTGGGCTTCTGAAGTCATGGTTCTGGGGCCTCAATATATATGGCGGAGCCCTGCAGTATACTGCAGCCACATATGCACAGCTATTCACAGTATGTTCTATGCTACACAATCTGATCCTGAGGAAACAGCTGCAGCAGGATCAGCAAAGTGATGGGATACATAGCCCCTCACAAGTGCCTATGTGACCATAGTCACAGTCACAGGAGGACTCAGAGGAGGAACCCCCTACTGATGTCCCTGTAGACAGACATAGCCATTCTCTTTACACCCTGGCTTTGGCTAAGAGACAATGCATAGCACATTCACTGACAACCTAGGCACCTAGGAACTAACACCTTACTCCTACTCACATACATATATTAAAATTGATGCCAGCCAAATCACAAATCCTATACCTATCCATGTATTGGCTGTGTACAGATTGCATCAGACAGAGTCAGACCTGAACTACAGTTGTGTCAAATACTGACTGCACTTACAAGGTAAGTCCATAACCTATACAGTAGTATAGTGGATTGTTATGTTATGCCATTGTAGCTATGGACCAAGTAAATTATGAATGCAACTATACTGGGCTATTATATCCACATGGGACTGCAGACACCCATTCCACTAACATGTCACCATTTGTATTCAGTAGGCCTCAAACATGGAATATTCATGCAGTCCTACTGCAACAGATTACTGGTACATCATTCAAGGGACATGTTTGAAAGTGAGGTTAAATGATAGTCAGACTAGTGTGTGTCCTAGCAAAACATGAGCTTTTGTCCCCCCCGCCTAAAAACAGCAGTGTTCCTTGGAACTGCCATAACACTAAATCATCTATGCTGTATGAGCATTTCACATAGTTAGTATGCCACACAGCATCAGGACAGTAATGTACAGTTTGAACGTATTCATGTGTTAGTTAACTGAGAACAGTAAAGGACATATTCATGCAGGTGATGGTGTGATGAATAGTCTTCAGTCTGTTGACCAGCTTCTGTGGTTCAGCAGACTAAGGCAGGTAGCTTGTGTAATGGTGTTCCGGGTTCTAATCCTAAGATATTCAGATATTTTGCATGTGGAGTAGTAATAAGTATTATTTTACAGACTGTGACTGTGTGTGCTATACTAGTATTAACCTATTTCACATACCAATTACACATTTGCATCTTCACCACTTATCTAAGACCTATTTAAAAAGTTTTAGGTAACATTGGATAAGTTATTATCAGAATTGTAAATGTTTGGACTTGAAACCATATACCAGCATGCATATGTTAAAAAAAAGATCTAGTGCCACCTGTAATAAGATGTACTATAATAACACAATAACAGCTATGAATGGAAAATTGTGCTGTGATGTAATTTATATATATTTGACAAGGCCATAAACAACACAATGATGAATAAATTAGAACAACAAGGTATTGATGCAGTCTTGGTAAGATGGATAGCTGCATGGCTTATATATAGGACATGTCTAGTATCATGCAGCAGTTAGACAAGTGAAATTCTTGGTTACAGTCTGGGTGTCCCACAGGGTGCTGTCCTAAGCCCGAACGTGTTTAGATTTGTCTTTAGACCTTTTTTTTTTCATTTGAGTTGTTCTGCAGTCTGTATGTGGATAACTTGAAAGTGGATATACTGATTACATGGGATACTGATAGGGCATATCTGCAAAACAGATTCACTAAATTGACCATTTTAGAGCAGGAGCATAATACACTGACAAATACATCAAAAATTAAGCATACTGGATTTGGAAGACAGCAAATAGTGATTGAAAAAATAGATTCATTTCTGGACCTGAGTATATAGACAGATCCAGCTTTGAGTTTTTCTAACCATATCATAATCCTGGCCTGGAGTACAGCTAGGTGTGGATTGGAGTCAGTTAATAGAACAGTAAGTCTCTGATGAAAGCAATATGTCTCCCTTTGTGCTCTGCTTAGCAATGAGCAAAATCCAAAAATGCCACTGCGCATGCAATACACTTAGTTAAGCAGAGTTCAAATCTGTTGTTTCTTGCACAATTTTGTTTAAAATTGTATATATATATATATATATATATATATATATATATATATATACCTTATTGTATTTAAATACACACACACACACACACACACACATATATATATATATATATATATATATATATATATATATATATATATATATATATTTGTGTGTGTGTGTGTGTGTGCGTGTATGGGTGTGTAAATGTTTGTCTTGCCCTACATACCCAGATCACGGAGAGTTAAGCTGCACCACAACACTTATAATGTTGGATGAAGAACCAAAGGGAAGGGCTCAACATTAGATAACACACTTACTAAAATCTGGAGGTGCTTAGAATAATGTGTTGCAATTGGAGGACAGTTGAAATATCTGAAGTTCAGAATTCTGGCAGTTTTCTTTCATGTCATCTGTAAATCTTACCACATTTAACAGCAAACCGTTATTTAGTGTGAAATACACATAACTATGAGTCAAACCTGTGTTCTTGCTGCAAACATCTGGACAGTGGTGAGTCATACAACGTCTCCCTAAGACAGCATATGGAAACCTTGAATATGTATGGCATAGTATATGAATACATGCATATATTGTGAATCCATATGTTTGTATCTACAGCAGCACCAACATCCATTATCACTACAGCCCCTTGTGTCTTTTGGATTTCACTACACTTACATCAACAACTGAATAAGTTGTGTAATGCAGTGTGTTGTGTGCACTCTCATTGACAGGGCTAATTTAGTTTTGTCACAGGTTTACCCATCCAAATGCAAACAGACACATCTGTCCGATACAGTTACCATTGTCACATAGCTAGGCTACAAAACAGTTTTCTGACTGTTAGGCTACTAACTGCAGATGACAGTAGGAGGCAATGTGACTCTACAGTATTCCCAAACTGTTCAACACAGGGCTTGTTTATATTCTCTAGGACTACTTCACCTCCATTAATTTACAAAGCAGACTTGAACCATGGTATGTTCATTAAGTACTGTGATCTGTAGTGTATAAGAGTAGATAGGTAAGAGTTCTAATCTCACTGCAGGCCACTTGGAGTGTAGATGTGTGTGGGTATATATCTCCCCAAAGAGCAAGTGTGAATACCACACTGATTTCAAAAGTGGCATTGTTTTGCACTATTTGGCCCTTGCAGTTGACGCAGGCCTCCAAATTCTCATCCTCTACAATGCCTGATGTCGTTTACCATAAGAGTACCTAAAGCCATGTTAATCTCAGACTTAAGCCCTGGCATGTGCGTTAAGTCCTGTGGTCTGTAGTGAGTATGACTAGATAAGTAGGGGATCTACTCTCACTCCACCTCACTTGGTGTGTTCATGTGTGTATGTGCATCTTCCTACAAACAAATATGAATCCCACATTGACTTACAAACAGGTAGGGTTTTTCAGTGTTTTAGGCATAGCAGTGATGCAAGCCTCCAAACTCTTGTACTCCACAAGGCCTGCTGATGTCATCTACCATAAGAGTACCTAAAGCCATGTTAATGTCAGACTTAAACTGTGGTGTGTGCATTAAGTAGTGTGATGTTTAGTATGTAAGACTAGATAGGTAAGGGTTCTAATATCACTGCAACCAACTTGGTGTGTGTGTGTGTGTGTGTGTGTGTGTGTGTGTGTGTGTGTGTGTGTGTGTGTGTGTGTGTGTGTGTGTGTGTGTGTGTGTGTGTGTGTGTGTGTGTGTGTGTGTGTGTGTGTGTGTGTGTGTGTGTGTGTGCATGTGTATGCATTTGCAGTGTTCTGTAAACATAAATAAGTAGTGGTACTAATCTCACTGCATCCAAGTTGGTGAGTGTATATATTAGGCAGAGCATTTTACATCAGCCTATGGGATCATAGGATCATTGTAATTTACTAGACTAACCCTTAATATCCTTACCAAGTTCTTACTCTAATTTACATGGTCCGCACCTAATGCCCCTGTTGAAGAGGGACACAGCTGGAACCCCCATGGTTAAATTATGGTCACCCATCCAATCATACAAATTGCATCTGACTAGGCCAATAAGGTGCTCTGTTTGACATAAAGTGTCTTCCAAAGGTGTGTTAAACACTGGCAGACAAAGCTCTCCCTCCAGCTGGATTTATTAATGTCACATATCAAGTTGAGGTCTTTACAGTGAGTAACATGCGTTCTATTTGACTTATGGATATGCAGTATTTCCAGTAAAGCAGGGTCAGAGATTACCTCTGAGTAGTCTGTATGAAACACACTAAAGTGACAGTGATTTTAGATGATCCCCATAAGACAGATGCTGAAGACTTGAATTTCTCTTGTGAGGAACCTTTATGGTCTCTCCAATTGCTGCAAGTGCTTGGAGAGGTACATACCAAAAAGGCCATTGCACTCAAATATTGGTATGATGAGGGAAGAGTACATGGAGGTTATAACTTCTATTTCTGGAGGCAATGCCCTCACTCATGATATGGGCAAGATAGAATGTTCTTCTTACCACTGTGGAGACATGGTGATTTAAGGTAAGGTGGCTTTCAGCCTTTGTGCACAGGTCTCTCACCCGTGAGCATTTACTAAGGTGTTGCTATTGATGTGGTACTTAGTAGGAGTATTGCTGTTACTGAAAGGAATGATAATAATATATTTGCATTGAGTGTAAGGCCATGACTTTGACAACAACCATTTGTTCATGTAAGATCCTCTTGGAGGATGTGATATAATTTGGAGATTCTTTAACCACTCCAAGTTTGCAGGCATCAGCAAACCTTGCAGCCACTGACATTTACTTTATGCTTGTACTTTTGAGAAATGGATACCAAACAGTAGAGGACCCAGGACTAAACTTTATGGAACACCCCTGGTTACATCTCTGCTTTTGGAGGTGGAGTCCCCTGTTTTGACTATATAAGTTCTATCTGTGAGACAGATAATGACCCATCTAATGATATAAGGGTTGATGTCTAGTTGGGTGAGTTTGGCAATGTTGCCTGAGTGGGGGCAGTGTCAATTGCCTTGGCTAAATCCAGTTAGGCTGCATGCACAAATTTCCCTTCATCCAGGTCCTTAGTGACTGTCTCAAAGAAGTCCACCAAGTTTAACAGGTATAATCTCACTTTGACAAATCCAAACTGTGTAGACTCAACTGGTTGGAGATTACCTATATATTTGTCGATAAGGTCCATGATGATTTGCCTCATGGCCTTGCAGATGTGGCTAGTCAGACTAATAGGTCTATAGTTCCTGGGGTTAGTGGATGCACCACCTCTGTGCAAGGGAATAACCATGGTTGTTTTTCAGTCAGCTGTGATGAAGCCATTGGTTAGACTATAATTGCAAAAAGTTCCCAATGGTGTTACTAATCCATGTGGTAGCCCATGTAGAATACAGCTTGGGATAGTATGCTGTATTTTTGTCCTTAGAGATGCCATTTTTGACGTGCTATTTAGAGACACAAGGTAGGGGACAGGTAGTAGGAATGACATGGGCACATGTGATGAGGACAGGGGAGTGAAGTTTTCATAGAACCTGTGAACCAACAGATTAGCTATGTCTACAGGTTCACTATATGTGGTATCATTAACAATGAGTTTGGCACAAATTTGGACCTTTCATTTTACATTATAGATGTAACTACAGAATGCCTTGTGGTTGCACTTTCTGGAGTAGGCTAATTTGGACCCATACTTTGTTATGTAGGACTTCACAAGAGCTCTTATTTGCTTGTTTAAGCTGAGCAGGGAGTGTTTCCAGTTTAGGGGACTCCTTCCCTTCTACTCTTAGACAACAATATCTCCCTCCTATTGTAAAGCCTTTTAAAAGCAGTTGTCCACCAGGCATGTTTGTTCTTCCATGAGGAGCTTGTTTTGCTTCTATCAGGTACAACTGAATCACTGCAGTTATACAGGTGTTTGTATAAAGCATTGGTGTAGACCTCTGCATAGGTGCCAGTTCCATCTGAGGAGGGAATTGCAGTGAAGCTATTTATGCCATCCTGTAGGAAGCTGGGACTTGCCCTGTGTTGCAAGGTTCACCAGGAATTCTTCTGTGGCTGACAGAGGTTGTTCTGCTGCAGGCCCACCGCTATTGACTTAACCAACCCTGCCCATGTCTGCTGCATGTCTGCTTGCCAAGTGAATCATATCCCTGGGACAATGTCCCACCTACTCGTATGTGAGATTCTGATGACCCACAACATTAATGTTGTGCACAAGTTCATCCCACAAGGCTGCGTGCTCTTGCCTATTTGCCCTCCCTCTGGACAGCAGGATTTGGTAGTGTTGTCTCAAGGCCTCAATGTTGAGGTCATTTTCTCCCTTAGTGAAAGATTCCCAGCATCTTGCATGCATGATATCTCCTGAAATACAATAAATGTGAACATGTCAAGATCACATACTTGGGAGAACAGTATGTAGTGATACAGCAATAAAGGAAGGCTATTAGTTTTCCCCACTTGACTACACATCTCATATACAACAGTATGCCAAACATATAAAGGTTATGGATGCAACTAGGATAGTAGCAATAGTGACCTATTAATGTTTGTGCCATGACAGGTACTCATGTATGATCACTCACACAACACAGGAGTCCATTGTAGTATGCCCCATAGCAGGAACCCTCCCATAACATATGTATAACCAAATAACTGTTTACTATTGGAACTGCTAACAAAGGAAGTATTCAGGAGACCTGTCTACCTAGTTAACACACAACATTATATTCCTGTACTCTATATCCTCTGTAGGAATAACACAGCTGGTGATCAATGGCATATCATCAGTACAGTTTTAAGAAAGGCTTACTGATGTAATCTCCATTCCACCTAAGTATATTCAAATATATGCATCATGTTGGAAACAAAATGGTTACATACCTGATGGAGTACAATACTCCTCTGCTGAAAGATACAGCTGTATGAGTTCTGTGTCAATGAGTTAACCATACAAACTAACTCTCATACACCATGGTTCCCTAGCTAAGAGTTTGCCTTTTTAAGATGGTTTTCATTAGCAGGTGATTGCCTCTGAACCAATCTGTGGTCCAGGAATGCTACATGTAGCATACAGAGCTGATTTGCAGTATAATCAACCAATCCCATGCAACTACTCAATATAGAAGGGCTCAGGGTAGATTCCGTCCCTTTTTCATATTTTGGGGTGGAAATTATTACGATAAAGATACTGCATCAGCACAGATAGAATATTTGTAGCAGCTACTTTTTACGTACAAATGCATGTGCTACAGGCTGAATGTGCTGCTGCAGGCAATAGACATAGTCAGAGAGGCTGCAGAATGTGCAGGACAACAACACTTAAAAGTAACTGTGGGAACTGTGACAGCCTTATTGTACAGCCAGAGCCTGATTGAGGGAACCCATCCCACTACACATTAATGTATGCGTTTAAGGTATCATTAACAGAGTAAAAGGCAACATGCTTGTTGTGTCCTAGAACAAGATAGCAGGTACATTAACCATTATGTCAACCAGTTGGATAACTGCCAAGTCATGTGTTATGTCATGTTAGTCATCCTGAACGTATATGCTGGCAACCCTTGCTTCTAGCATGACCTCCATATATGTATGTTACTTGTACAGCTGTGATTGTCTGTAATATCACTAGCAAATCATTGTGGGCTGCAGTCTGATATTACTGGGCCTCATTTGAATTACATACCTTAAAATTCTCTTGGAATTCATACCAACGCATGACCTGACATTCTATGCACTCTCTAGTGTTGTAATACAAATAGCTTCAATGTGGTTTTATCTGTAGGCCTTTGACTTCCATTATTTAGAAGCAGGCATTCAATTTGTATGGCTTTGGATGGATAAACATTTGATGAGACAGTCATACATATCAGAATTTATACTGGTGATGTACACATACCCATATTTTAAATGTTAGACAGTTGTATTTGAACCCAGGACTATATGGACCAAATATTAATGTTTTCAAAGCATTTAACAAACTGAGCTACTATGTCACTGCTATAGCAGGTATATTTTTACATGATTCTAAACCACAGCAAACAATATAGTAAAGAACAACAACCACAGACAAGAAGTAAAATAATAAAATACTATTTAATTCCTCTAGAGCATTGGCAAAACTGCCTTCATGGAGTACAGCATTTTTAGATGTCGTAGATATAATTGCACACTTACCTGCCATCACATAGCTCACTAACATCTGTTATTATGTGTATGGCTTTATACTGATGTATTTCTCTACCAGAGTCCCAGTTAAACTGTTATTTTTCCATTAATCTTTTAGCAGATTTGCTGCAAGTTGCGGTGTGATGTGCAGGATCGCATAAACATGCTTAAAGAAGAGAAAATGACAATTACTATGTTTTGCTTAAAACACCTCTGTTAATTAACTTGTTGTATGGCTGGCCTGGTTGATGCACTGTTCTGCAGGTGCAATGGTATTGGGTTCGAAATAGGGTGAAAGTGTAATTTTTGAACATGATTACTATGTTTTCAAATACATATATTAATATACTGCCATTTAGAATAGCTTAGCAATGGCAGCATTATGCAAAAAATATTTAAAGAAAAGAAAAAATTGAGGAGATAAGACAGTGGTGAAATGGAGTGCAAGCAGGGGGTAAAACATAGTGAAAGGCAGGTAGGTATCTGCTGGAAGGGTCTAGGAAAGAACCATAGCTATCCATTTCTTCAACGGCAAAATCTGTGCAATTTAACAGTTTTTTAGCTGAATTTTGACTGCCCCCCCCAATGAGAGGGATGTTGACAACATAAGTGCTTTGTCAAGCCAAATGAACCAAATTAAGTGTGTCCAGTGGACAAGCATGTGAAATGGAAAGCTATGTATGAGACAATATATATATATTTTTGCGGGGATAGATGTCCATTATTTTAAGGAGAGAGTGAAATGTTGGGGAAGGGACATAGGTAAGTGTGGGAAAGGTGAGTTGAGAAGGTGAGGAAGCTTTTGCAGACAGGACAACAGACAGGGTTTGTGTGGGACAAAAGAGAGGGGTTAATACCTTGTTTGGGGAGGGTGTTGCGAATTCCAATCCCAGGGACATCAGACACAGTAGCAGTGTGACTCAAGTCTTCACCCATGGGAATGTCAGCACTGTACCATCACTGCTCCTGTGGAGGTCGTGATTGACACCAGTGTCTGGGGCAAGGCTGCCCCACTAGGATGGACAGCATGCTCTCCATCCAATGCAAGCATGCACCAACAATTTTGCGCACAAGCCTATGCACCATGCCTGGCAGTTGGTCTTGGGTGGCTAAAGCACCTGCTCCATCTCAACTCCCAGAGGGAGGACCAAAACCAGCCTGTGGGGCAAAACTACCTGATGGAGCATGTAGTGCAGAGGCTGCAGAGGTTTACCACCTACCTCGGCCTGGGGAGCTAAGGTAGGTGGATCACAAGGAAACAGCCTACCTTGTCATACTGTGAAAAATGAAATAAGGAAAAATAAACATAACCAAAACAAATGTAATTAATAACATAAGAGAAACAATAGTGAATAATGGAAACAAATTAAAAATAATATAATGAGGAATACAACAATAAATAATGTAAATGAAAGTGTTTTAACAGCAAAGCAATAGTAATATTATAATTACAAATAATATGAAAATATCAAATGATAATAATAAATATATTTAATAAATAAAAGAGAAGGGATGGAGTGAGAGAAAAAAAGGAGAACATTAACAACTTCAGATAATATAACTACACAGACTACAACTACATACTTCTAGATATGTTAGATTTTATTTGTGAGAACACTGACTGCTTATAGAGTATATATTACAAAATCGAAAAGACAGGTATTCGAATGACTTAAAAGTTGAAGATGCCATACCTCAAAGTCACTCTTTTGGGTGGCTGTGCCCTCCACACCCCCCACTGATTATATATACCGACTCCAAGATCACACTACAGTGAGGAAAGGGCAATTTTTTCCAATTTTCACTTTCCTGGAATCTCACAAAAACATATTGATGAATGGCATTTCCGATATTAAAGCAATTTGATCTTCAGCCTCTTTGATTTCATAATAGGAACCCTGCTTATATTGTATATATGATGCTCCACATGCATAGCTATCAACCTCTTAGCATGGGACTTTATGTGCCAAACCATACATAATGGCGGGACAAAGGCACAATGACAGGAAAAATTTTTACCTAGTGTACTCATACAATAGCAACAAGGTGTTCTGATAACAGATTTTCCATTAAATTGCATTTCAAGTGATGTCATATATCTCCAAATCAGAGGACTAGACATATTGGGCAATATTCATTACATTCTGCAAAAAATCATGACAGTTGAGAGGTATGTTCATGTACACTGATTGCACTAGACAGCTGGACATTTCTCAGCTGGCTGGTGTGGGATTAGAATGCACAAGCAGTGACTACAGGAATACGGAACATTTTATTTTTAAAAAATAAATTATCAGACCACCATCTCCTTTTAAACTTTTATTGATTCATATTGTGTTAGTTCTTGCATTTACACACATGCATAGCTGTGTAGGAGTTCTGATACCTTACACATTTACCCTATTCAATTATTGACTGCAACCTACGACATACATCAGACAAAATGAACAGAACACAACATTGGCTCTTAATCTTTGTATTGCACAGAATTTATTTATGGCTTATGTTGAAACATTATTGACTACTGTACATTTATCATTTGGCTGGTGTTGGATTAGAACCCACTAACAGTTACTACAGCAGTACTGAACATTTTATTTGAAAACATTAAATTATCAGAGCAACATTTCCTTTTACACTTTATTGATTTATGTTGTTTCAAATCTTGATTTACACATATGCATAGATGTGTAGGAGTTCTGTTAACTTACACATTTACTCTATTGATTTATTCACGGCAACCTACAGCACATGTCAGACAAAATGAGCAAGACACAACATTGACTCTTAATCTGGATATTGCACAGCATTTATTTATGACATATGTTGAAATATTTTTGACTACTGCATATTTATCAGTTGGCTGGTGTCGGATTAGAACCCATAAGCAGTGACTACAGGAATACTGGCCATTTTGTTTGAAAAAATTATCAAAGCACCACCGCCTTTTACACTTTATTTATTAATGTTTCTTCAAAACTGGCATTTACACACATGGGTAGCTGTCTAGGACGTCCATTAACTTACTCATTTACCCTATTCATTTACTGAGTACAATCTACAGCAAATTTCAGACATTGAGCAGACCACAGCATTAACTCTTAATCTGGGTAGACCACTACATTAACTGATGGTCGGAAACTATGATACACAGTACTGCATGCTTACTTGCTTTAACTTGCTTTACCAGTTCAGATATGCACAGATACATTAATAAACATGTATGATGTCCCAGCTACTTCATACATGACTGTTAAGACAGCAATATGTTTATTTACTTTATTGTATTATTAAGTTATGCATTAAGTTACTACTTTATTGATTTTCTTACATGGCAAGCACTTGCCTCACCTGTCAAATGCCTTGCATAGGACTTGACATTGCAAGTCCTCTCTTCTTTAGCTGTGTTATGATAATGAAACCATTATGCATACCAGTTTTGCAAACATTCAGCTTTTATATTTATAAATTACTGGAAAGCATACACATCTGTGGAGTATGCCCATCCCTAGCCTCTTGGATCAAGTGCCAAGGTTCCTCATTTCCTATGATACAGACTGTCACAGTGTTGGCTATACTGCTTATCAGTTTGAAGGATACGAATTGCACTGGTTAGGTCCCTAGCCAAACTATCTCAGGCCACAGACTTACACTATGAGCCCTGGTAGTCACCCTACAACAGCTGGGGTCTATGGTGTTGTACCAGGAGTCCAATGAAAACCCTGGACTCATGCATACTCCACCTTTGTGCCCTAAAGTGCATTCCATAAACCAACACCAGCAGCCATACCCACAGTCAAGGTCAGGTTCCAAGGAATAATGTGAAATTCCCACCTACTGGTCTTTAAATAGGCTGCATTCCTGCACTTGCACATCATACTGTAACTTTCAAAAACACGCCACATTACTTAGCATTGTGCAAACTTGCACAAACTATGTTTAAGCAAAGCTTAGCAAAAAGCAAACAGGAAAAGGTCATTGACCATGTTTAAGCACTGCTTAGTATCCTGCAGCTTTTCTAAATTTAACAATTTTTAATTTAAAGTCAACTGATGTTTGAGTCACCTTACACAGTTTCTCAGTGCCATATGTAAAATGTATTACAGCCCAGGACCTATTACACTGTAGGTTATGACTCAACCTATCTAGCCACTGGGATAATGAAGGGAACTCATATATTTTCAGATATCCTGTGAAGGTGCCTGTAAGCATAGCGCAGCTTCAATGCAAGGGCTTGCACATTGCTAAGCACTGCAGAACTATAACAACTGAATAATCCCTTTCTATTTTTAGCTGCCCAGTGGATGTCTAATGCTTAATTATGCAGCGCTATGCTTAGTTAAGCAATGCACAAGCACATGTAAAACAAATATTAAAATTGAATGCATCCGGTTTCTATTTTCAGCTGTCTAGCAGCTGTCTAATGCTTAAGTACGCTGTGCTACACCTAGCTAAGCAACGCGCTGCATTATGCTAACAAGCGCATGTAAAAAAAAATATATTAAAATTGAATGCATTCGGTTTCTATTTTTAGATGTCTAGTAATGTTTGATGTATATGTGCGCAAAGCTAAGCATAGCTAAGCAATGCTCTGCACCAAAGAAACAAGCACATAAATGTAAAAAAACAAAAAAAAATCCAGTTTAATGAAATAAAATGTCTTGTACACCTTTTGGTCAAAGTTAATGGGTTGAAAGGTATGTAGCTGTGCCGTCAGTCTTACACACATTCAATATCCATATTGCTGTGACGTCTCTTAGGTGCACACCATAATTAATATGTATGGCAAACTGCTGAGGGAAACCATGGCCATCTATATGTATACATTCCATGTAAGCTTTACACGGAACCTACATAGACTTTATTGAATCCTGGGGGCAGACTTTCTACTTAGCATGCTA
This sequence comes from Protopterus annectens, assembly GCF_019279795.1. Taxonomy (NCBI): domain Eukaryota; kingdom Metazoa; phylum Chordata; order Ceratodontiformes; family Protopteridae; genus Protopterus; species Protopterus annectens. The sequence goes on along the minus strand of NC_056728.1, from coordinate 1,466,028,844 downwards.
GAGCAATAATCACATATCTGAATAAGGCCTTGAAAATGTATTCAAACATACTCAATTTGACTATAACCTAAATTACAGATGGGAAGGAATACTTTTTGTACAAAATAACAGTGCATGCTTTATAGAAGATAGATGTATTTCATTGTATTTTGAGAATTTTGAGTAGCGTGTTTATGTGGGTCGCTTTTTTATTCAAATGGGACAGCACATACTGTATTAAGCAACAGTAGCATATTAGAATTTTAAATGCTTTGGGTTCTGGGATGGACTGAAGGAAGAAGCCATGCAGAACAGCAAATGCTGATGTAGGAGACTGACGTGAGACTAGGAAAAAAAGAATGCAGTGGCCAGAAACAGTTTGGGGCAAGGCAAGTGAAATGAACTCAGAAGTTTGCAGACTAGCAGTTTTGGGCTGAATTAGGGGAAAGTGTACAAGGCCCTTTTATTGGAGAAGGTCTCAGGAATGAACAGAGGAAGATAGGAACAGTAGGTGATAAGAGGTGAATTCACTAGAAAGTGATAGCAAAGAGGAAGATGGATCCAGGGGAGCTGTAAACTAGATAACTTAAATATTTGGGGTAGTAAAAAATGGTTCTTTGATGAATATAGTAGATTGTGGGTATTTTTATTATTAAGGCCTATAAATTTGTAGTAAATTTGTACTGCAGTATATCATGATAGTGAGTATAATTCTGGAACTAATGTTATGCTGAAAACAATAAAAGTATGAGTTATAACTGGAGATCTTGCTAATCTGCAAATGTAACTATTTTGTGTGGGAAGCAGAGTTTTGTCTGAGAGCCTGATGAAAGAGAAGATTACAAGGAATAGGGGGATACTTTGCACTGCACTGAATCTTACAGGAGTCTTTTCTGCACTGCCTCCTATACCTGCAGCTAGTTCAGTAAGTAAAATGAGGATAGAGAGTATATTAAGTGGCCGGTAGAATTGACAGGAGCATTTTATTTGGACTGGCAGAGTGGTATGATGTTTGAAATAAAGAAGAACTATATGAAAATGATAGTATACCACTCAGGCATTTGAAGAATCAGTTATCTTGAAATCATGGTCAGTATGCTATGTTGACTTCAGGTGAGCCTATAAACTGAGCTGAAATGTGGAAGTGAGAAACAAGGTAAGGAAGTAGGATGGTACTGTAGGTGTACAGACAGAAGGACAGTACAAGGGTAGGCGGTAAAAAATGAAGGAAAGGGCTTAAAGGCTATCTGTATATATGAAATAGTCAACAGATAGTGCAGAAAGCAAATGGAAGGGTGGACATATAGTGCCAGGAAGCTTTAGAAAAAAAAAATACACAGATGAAGCTGTTGCGAACTACTATGTTATTAAACTATAAGCAGTACTAACTTCATTAAGACATGGGCATTATGGAACATGGTAGTGCCATGTTATCAAATTTTCAAGATTAAATAGGAAGAAAAAATTGGGAAGCAGAAGTTTATGTGAGCGAAAGGAAAATAAGATAGCAGTGAGGATATTGGGAACACCGTATAAAGTACGCATGGTTAATCAGCTGGTGGAAAATTGGGAAATCTGTTTGTCAAAATTTGTCTGTTCCCTTTAGGATAAATCTTTACAGGACATTGGTATGTTCTATAGATCTAGTATCTGCAAAAGAAGAAAAAGGTGATAATGACGGGAGATTTCAGTCTTCAAGCTTCAGATTGTTCACTTTTTGCATTCAGAGCAGAAAGAAAAAGAAAAAGTATGCTTCTGGAATTTGAAGATCAGTAAGAATGTGTTCATCTCAAGCAAATACAGAGAACTATGTTAAATGTAGTCATTAGAAGGTCACGGCTACTTGTGATGTGAAAGGAAGATTATCACTGCACTGCTGTAACCAAGCTGTACTATGGTTCATTATAAGCAATGCAGCTGAGTCACTGAAAGTAAAACTGCAGCATGTGAGTGCCATAAAACAGACTACATGCAGGCTCAGATGGCCATATGGAAGAAACTCTGGGTATGGGCAATACAGACAGTACTTATAATCTCTGAATTAAATTCACATACAGTGTCTTATATTGCCATAGCTTAGATTACTTGTAGAGAAGAGAAGAGAAGAGAAGGGAAGGGAAGAGAAGAGAAGAGAAGGGGAGAGAAGGGAAGGGAAGAGAAGAGAAGAGGAGAGAAGGGAAGGGAAGAGAAGAGAAGAGAAGAGAAGAGAAGAGAAGAGAAGAGAAGAGAATGGAAGAGGAGAGAAGAGAAGAGAAGAGAATAGAAGAGAAGGGAAGAGAAGAGAAGAGAAGAGAAGGGAAGGGAAAGGAAGAGAAGAGAAGAGAAGAGAAGAGAAGAGAAGAGAAGAGAAGAGAAGGGAAGGGAAGAGGTGAGAAGAGAAGAGAAGAGAAGAGAAGAGAAGAGAAGAGGAGAGAAGAGAAGAGGAAGAGAAGAGAAGAGGAGAGAAGAGAAGAGAAGAGGAGAGAAGAGAAGAGAAGAGAAGAGAAGAGAAGAGAAGAGAAGAGAAGAGAAGAGAAGAGAAGAGAAGAGAAGAGGAGAGAAGAGAAGTGAAGAGAAGAGAAGAGAAGAGAAGAGAAGAGAAGAGAAGAGAAGAGAAGAGAAGAGAAGAGAAGAGAAGAGAAGAGAAGAGAAGAGAAGAGAAGAGAAGAGAAGAGAAGAGAAGAAGAGGAAGAGAAGAGAAGAGAGAAGAGAAGAGAAGAGAAGAGAAGGAAGAAGAGAAAGAGAAGAGAAGAGAAGAGAAGAGAAGAGAAGAGAAGAGAAGAGAAGAGAAGAAGAGAAGAGAAGAGAAGAGAAGAGAAGAGGAAGAGAAGAGAAGAGAAGAGAAGAGAAGAGAAGAGAAGAGAAGAGAAGAGGAAGAGAAGAGAAGAGAAGAGAAGAGAAGAGAAGAAGAGAAGAGAAGAGAAGAGAAAGAGAAGAGAGAAGAGAAGAGAAGAGAAGAGAAGAGAAGAGAAGAGAAGAGAAGAGTAGAGAAGAGAAGAGAAGAGAAGAGGAGAGAAGAGAAGAGAAGAGAAGAGAAGAGAAGAGGAAGAGAAGAGAAGAGAAGAGAAGAGGAGAGAAGAGAAGAGAAGAGAAGAGAAGAGAAGAGAAGAGAAGAGAAGAGAAGAGAAGGGAAGAGAAGAGAAGAGAAGAGAAGAGAAGAGAAGAAGAGAAGAGAAGAGAAGAGAAGGGAAGAGGAGAGAAGAGAAGAGAAGAGAAGGAAGAGAAGAGAAGAGAAGAAGAGAAGGAAGAGAAGAGAAGAGAAGAGAAGGGAAGAGAAGAGAAGAGAAGAGAAGAGAAGAGGAGAGAAGAGAAGAGAAGAGAAGGGAAGAGAAGAGAAGGGAAGAGAGAGAAGAGAAGAGAAGAGAAGAGAAGAGAAGAGAAGAGAAGAGAAGAAGAGAAGAGAAGAGAAGAGAAGAGAAGAGGAAGAGAAGAGAAGAGAAGAGAAGAGGAAGGAAGAGAAGAGAAGAGAAGAGAAGGAAGAGAAGAGAAGAGAGAAGAGGAGGGAAGAGAAGAGAAGAGAAGAGAAGAGAAGGGAAGAGAAGAGAAGTGAAGAGAGAAGAGAAGAGAAGAGAAGGGAAGAGAAGAGAAGAGAAGAGAAGAGAAGAGAAGAGAAGAGAAGAGAAGAGAAGAGAAGAGAAGAGAAGGGAAGAGAAGAGAAGAGAAGGGAAGAGAAGAGAAGGAAGAGAAGAGAAGAGAAGAGAAGAGAAGAGAAGAGAAGAGAAGAGAAGAGAAGAGAAGAGAAGAGAAGGGAAGAGAAGAGAAGAGAAGAGAAGAGAAGAGAAGAGAAGAGAAGAGAAGACAAGAGAAGAGAAGAGAAGAGCAGAGAAGAGAAGAGAAGGAAGGGAAGAGAAGAGGAGAGAGAAGAGAAGAGAAGAGAAGAGAAGAGAAGAGAAGAGAAGAGAAGAGAAGAGAAGAGAAGGAAGAGAAGAGAAGAGAAGAGAAGGAAGGAAGAGAAGAGAAGAGAAGAGAAGAGAAGAGAAGAGAAGAGAAGAGAAGAGAAGAGAAGAGAAGAGAAGAGAAGAGAAGAGAAGGAAGAGAAGAGAAGAGAAGAGAAGAGAAGAGAAGAGGAAGAGAAGAGAAGGAAGAGAAGAAGAGAAGAGAAGAGAAGAGAAGAGAAGAGAGAGAAGAGAAGAGAAGAGAAGAGAGAAGGAAGAGAAGGGAAGAGAAGAGAAGAGAAGAGAAGAGAAGAGAAGAGAAGAGAAGAGAAGAGAAGAGAAGGAAGAGAAGAGAAGAGAAGAGAAGAGAAGAGAAGGAAGGAGGAAGAGAAGAGAAGAGAAGAGAAGAGAAGAGAAGAGAAGAGAAGAGAAGAGAAGAGAAGAGAAGAGAAGAGAAGGAAGAGAAGAGAAGAGAAGAGAAGAGAAGAGAAGGAAGAGACGAGAAGAGAAAGAAGAGAAGTCAGAAGAGAAGAGAAGAGAAGAGAAGAGAAGAGAAGAGAAGAGAAGAGAAGAGAAGAGAAGAGAAGAGAAGGGAAGGGAAGAGAAGAGAAGAGAAGAGAAGAGAAGAGAAGAGAAGAGAAGAGAAGAGAAGAGGAGAGGAGAGAAGGAAGAGAAGAGAAGAGAAGGGAAGAGAAGGGAAGAGAAGAGAAGGGAAGGGAAGAGAAGAGAAGAGAAGAGAAGAGAAGGAAGGGAAGGGGAGAAGAGAAGAGAAGGGAAGAAGAGAAGAGAAGAGAAGAGAAGAGAAGAGAAGAGAAGAGAAGAGAAGAGAAGAGAAGAGAAGAGAAGAGAAGAGAAGAGAAGAGAAGAGAAGAGGAGAGAAGAGAAGAGAAGAGAAGGGAAGCGAAGAGAAGAGAAGGGAAGAGAAGAGAAGGGAAGGGAAGAGAAGAGGAGGAAGAGAAGGGAAGGAAGAGAAGAGAAGAGGAAGAGGAGGAAGGGAAGAGAAGGGAAGAGAAGAGAAGAGAAGAGAAGAGAAGAGAAGAGAAGGGAAGAGAAGGGAAGAGAAGAGAAGAGAAGGGAAGGGAAGAGGAGAGGAGAGCAGAGAAGAGAAGAGAAGGGAAGAGAAGAGAAGAGAAGGGAAGAGAAGAGAAGGGAAGAGGAGAGAAGAGAAGGAAGAGAAGAGAAGAGAAGAAAAGAGAAGGGGAGAGAAGAGAAGGGAAGAGAAGGAAGAGAAGGGAAGGGAAGAGGAGAGAAGAGAAGAGAAGAGAAGAGAAGAGAAGAGAAGAGAAGAGAAGGGAAGAGAAGAGAAGGAAGAGGAGAGGAGAGAGAGGAGAGGAGAGAAGAGAAGAGAAGAGAAGAGAAGAGAAGAGAAGAGAAGAGAAGAGAAGGAAGAGAAGAGAAGAGAAGGGAAGAGAAGAGAAGAGAAGAGAAGGAAGGGAAGAGAAGAGAAGAGAAGGGAAGAGGAGAGAAGAGAAGAGAAGAGAAGAGAAGAGAAGAGAAGAGAAGAGAAGGGAAGGGAAGAGAAGAGAAGAAAAGAGAATGGAAGAGAAGATAATTGAAGAGAAGGGAAGGGAAGAGGAGAGGAGAGAAGAGAAGAGATGAGAAGAGAAGGAAGAGAAGAGAAGAGAAGAGAAGGGAAGAGAAGAGAAGAGAAGGGAAGAGAAGAGAAGGGAAGGGAAGGGAAGAGAAGAGAAGAGAAGAGAAGAGAAGAGAAGAGAAGAGAAGGAAGGGAAGGAAGAGGAGAGAGAGAAGAGAAGAGAAGAGAAGAGAATAGAAGAGAAGAGAAGAGAAGAGAAGAGAAGAGAAGAGAAGGGAAGGGAAGAGAAGAGAAGAGAAGGGAAGAGATGACAAGAGAAGGGAAGAGAAGAGAAGAGAAGGGAAGAGAAGAGAAGAGAAGAGAAGAGAAGAGAAGGGAAGAGGAGAGAAGAGAAGAGAAGGGAAGGGAAGAGAAGAGAAGAGAAGAGAAGGGAAGAGAAGAGAAGAGAAGAGAAGGGAAGAGAAGGGAAGAGAAGAGAAGGGAAGAGAAGGGAAGGGAAGAGAAGAGAAGGGAAGAGAAGGGAAGGGAAGAGAAGAGAAGGGGAGGGAAGGGAAGAGAAGGGAAGAGAAGAGAAGAGAGAAGAGGGCAATAGCTTGTTGCAGGTGATACAACCAGTGGATTAAATTCAGAGAATGTGTCTTGCTTGATCAGTATCCAAATATTTTTTGCCTAAAAAAAAGAAAAGGGCTTCAGTACCCAAACCAACATCGTTTTCCTGCCCAGAAGAACTATCAGTTGTATTTAATTGCAGCTCTTTGAAAGATTAACAGCAGACCAGGATAAAGGTGTGCTTTGGATATAGTGTATATCAACCTCAGCAAGGACTTTGCTTGACTGCCTCATTGCAGACTACTTGATAGTATGAAATGTCTGGTGGTAATACAGAAACTTAGGAAATAAGGGTGAAGTGGTAATACAGGAAACCTCATATAATGTTTGTTAAGGCAAGATTAGAGAAGGCAATGGAAGTGACTGGTATAGTGACAAAAGGGTCAGTGGCATGACCTTTATTCTTCATGATATATGTTTCAGATATATTGGACAGGTTAATATAATTCTGAAACTATCTGCAGATTGTAAAACTTTGGACCACTATCCTGGACGCAGGGAAAGGACATTGACAGTGACCTGAGAGATGTCTACATGTAAGTGGAGAGGTACCACTCATTGTTTAATGGAGATGAGTAAAAGGCTTTTGCCTTTTGAACCCATTAATCTGTATTTTTGTACACATTATTGAACGCAGAGATGAGAGACTTGAAAAGCCTAGGAGAACCATACATTGTTACACACAATTATGAAAGGCAGCCAACACTAGTAACAATGTACTGGGCCATATATGTTGGGAATTTGATTTAAAGAAAGGAAGGGTTTTACACTCATTCTTCTGGACATTGCTGACATGGGATGTGGTACATATACCACTTGTATTTCTTGAGAACTTAAGGCATATGGATGTGAAATAACTAAAAATGTCCAGAAAGGTCTATAGGGGTTCTTGCATGTGTGTGTGTGTGTGTGTGTGTGTGTGTGTGTGTGTGTGTGTGTGTGTGGTGTGTGAACATTATAACAGAGAGAAGGGAGAAACTGATTGAGAGAGAGTCAATTTGTTATGATGCGTGATATACATTAAGTAGAAATCTGATAGCATTCTTCTTTTTGTAAGAATGGGAATTTGAAAACTAAGCCTATGTTTCTTGTTTAAAAAAATAGATTTGGTTATAGTGCCCTTTGAATTCAGTTTTAACAGTGTGCAGAAGATAGTCATTTGACAGACAGTGTATAAATTAGAGTTTTACTACCAAACTAAAAGCACAGTTTTTACATGTTTTCATGGCAGGGGCTGGAGAAGGTCATGAGAGATACATGAATAGTACTCACTTTAAAATCAACTTCAGGAAATATTACTTCAAGTAGAAAGGAGAAAGAGTTATGTAATGTGTGTGAATCAATGGTTCTGGCTGCTAATCCTCAGACTTGGAATTATTGGAAAGAGTTCAGTGCATATATGGTATGTTTATCATAGCCATCATTTCTGCAGTAGGAAGCCATGCACCGAACTCCTTGCCAGCATGCACAGGATTGAGGAGACACATGTGTAGACATTAAAAAGTAGTATACAAGTAGACATTTGACAGAGATGTAGGATTAAAAACACTTGCATACAAATAAGCAAACGCATACAGACAGGGTAACACTTTCTCACACACACACACACACACACACACACACACACACACACACACACACACACACACACACACACACACCCAGGGTGGTATTTATAGAAGTTACATAAATGCGTGAAAATGAACCAAGCTTTCTGTGAATGTGCATAGCAAAGCCTTGATTCACAGACTCCATTTATGGCAATGCATAATGGCCATTAATAAGCATAAGCAAATGAAGTTATAATGAGATGCTAATAAGAAATTATGCAAAACTACATATGTTAATGAGGACCTCCCACCTACTTGTGATTCATAATCAAAGTTTTGCATTTATCTGCTCTGTCTTCAGATTCATTATAAAAGGTGGAATTGTGTCTTTTCCATATACTTTGCAATCTGTGAAGATGTTGCCACTTGCTGCCATGCTTTCTATTTGCTGGTATCAGCTGCTTGCCATGCCTGAGCCAAAATCTCTTCCACTAGCAGTGCTCACTAGGCAAGAAGGCAGAGATATGTATAGAGAATTGCACACTATAATTTTGACAATCGCAAGTTACATAACAGGTTCAGACAGTAGACAGGGATATTGTAAGGGTCTCAGTGATTATGTATGACAGCTACAGGGGCACTACAGGGATGCATGGCCATTGTATCCCTGTGCAGACTGAGCTACATATAGCTCTGCCTATACTTGCCATGGGAACCTTCCAGAGACAGACTGATGATCTCACAAACTTCTGCAGTGAGGATACTATGGCATTTCCTGGATGTACTTTTGTTATGTGTAGATCAGCAAATGTATTTCCCAGTGTCTCCTCAGGACTGTGTCTAGACTGTGAGTGCCTCTTATTAAGTGTCACATTTCCTTGAGGTACTTGATATGATAGATTGTACGCATGTTGCAATTAGGTCACCTTCTATTGCACAGGGTGAGCATTACTGCAACAAGAAGGGCTAGTATTCCATCACTTGGCAGGTATCATGTGATGCATCAGATTGAATCACCAACATCTCTGCCTACCTCCATGACAGTGCACATGATTCCCATATCTAGCACACTAGCTCACTCAGCCTTCTCTTCCTGCATGGTAGGAAGCCCAGTGGTCATCTTTTTGATAGATGGAAACATATTTTTTGTTTGTTTTTTTAATTTTAGTAGTTATTCTTGGTAAAACATATTGCAGAATATTAAAGCACTTTTTTTTTATTTGCCCCCCCCCCAGCCACTCTTTTTTTATCTTTCAGGTGATGACGGATATCCACTAGAGCCACGACTCATGACACTAGTGAGAAATCCAAGTGGAACTGCAGAAGAGAATTTCAACATAGCCTTGTCCCAAACCAGTTCTATCATCAATGGGGTCTTTGGCTTCTTGAAAAGTATTTTTTTAGGTGCCTGAATGAATGCAGGGGTGCCCTTCAATGTGATCTAGCTACTGCATGCAAGATATTTACTGTATGTTTTATTTTGGACAACCTAATGATGGTGAAGTGACCCATGCTGTCACTGCAGCTCCCAGTTCTGGTCCTACTATGCCTAATGGTGGCAAGCCGGCAGCAGTAATAAGAAACACCATGCAACGACTTGAGCACAGCATGCAGCTGCACAAGTAAAGAGTGACATCTAAACCAGAACATTCATTTTTTTTTTGTTTTATTTCTTCTAAAAAAACACACAAAGTATAATTTATTCATGCAGTTTTACCTGAGGGCTATTCCATGTTGTACATATAAAACATTCCTTTATATATTTAAATAATTGTATTTTTATTTCAGACCAGGTATTGATATTATTGTTTGTAAAAGTCATGCCTGAGTGCTGATTGGCTCCAGTTCAGCGATGTCTTAAGACATTATATAAGAAACAAGTACATTTTAACTGTTTTACACAAAACATTATGCAGAGGTTGTGTACCTAAGTATGCAGATATTGAATAATACCAGGTCTAATACCCTTGCTTGTCAACTAAGCTTGTTTAGAGTGATGTCATACCACAAAGGGAGTGGTTCTAAACCTGTGAGTCACAGCCCTGTTTTCTTCCTTCTGGTTCTGGAACTTTGAATGATGGCACCACCTGTGATGACACAAGGCTGCTGCTCCAAGCTGATCAGATGAGGAGATCAGACTAATGCTCTACCATCTGAGTGATTCAGAGCTAGATAAGATTCAGATATGTGTTAGATGGTCTGACTGAAAACAAAAATTGACATCTGCAAGGAGTTGAACAAGCATCTGTAATCACTGAAAGAGATCACAAGCTCTGGCTCCCAACTGCAGACGCAGGTACAATGACCTACAGAAGTATACACCTGATCAGTTGGCTGAATTAACTGACCAGGTTGTGGTGAGAAGGACAGAGTTCTATAGTAAGCATTATTTTTTTAATAAAAAATAAACTATAAAAAAGTTGTGTAATAGAAGGTATTTGCTAGAAGAAATGTTTGTAACTACAAATATATATCTATAATGTTACTATAATAGTGCAAAAGCAAGCATAGACATATCTAAACACAAAACAGCAAATGGGAACAAATATATGTAAAGTTTATGTGATAACATAAATCAGGAGGTTAAATAAAAAACACACTGCTGCCAAACCTTCCTCACACTCAACAATATAGACATCTATGCAGTTCTTTAGACATGGTTTAAAGTGACAGAGACTATCCTAGAAGTGCAAGGTATGAGTGCAAGTTTTGTCCAGTAGCTGCACAGACAAGGGCTAAAGGTGGAGGTGCCTCAATATACATCAATACCAACCATACCTCTAGGTTGGTTAAACAAGATGATGCACTGGAGTTCCTTCACGTGCAGAATGCAGAGCCCCATAGAAAAAATCCTGTACTATAGGCTAGCCAATTACAGGTCACCCTCCATGTCCTAAGAAGCTCACAATGCATTATTGGACCTGTACTAGAGACATCTAAGAGTCTGAATGGAGAGATGATAAGTAAGCAAGCAAAAGAGAGTAGTATTGCTGGAAATGAATTTATCCTCAAGTCTTGATGAGTATTTTCACAAGGTGGGCCCTGTTTTTAGAAAATCACACCAAAACACCACTGATATATAGACTATATTTTATATAGCATATATCATAGAGAGAAGCAGGTTAAAAGAAAAGACAGCTGGGTGCACAAGTCCCAGGATAAAAAAGTGCCCAATCCTGGTAGGCACACTGGTGCCAGGAATGGAAAAAATGACAGTGTAGAATCCTTAAGACACAGAACATTCCTACAATGGGGCTAGGCCAGGCCCAGGGTGACGATGGCCTCCCTGTTGTAGAAGGAAGTAGCAGTCCACAAAAAGACATAAAAACTGACAGGCCAAAAAACTGGCATAAAGATGAAAAAGTGGATTATTAAGGATAGGGAGGAAATTATTTATTGTCACTAGTCTAGAATTTCCCGATAGAAGATATTCAGAAAGATTAAGAGAGAAATTAGAGGAAAGAAAAATACTTGCACAAGAAAAAATGGCAAAAGCTTTAAATGCAGATTTGTGTTCATTAATAAAACAGGTCCATGAAAAACATAAAGACCAAGAAACTTTGGGCCATTTGGAAAAAGAAGTGACAGAGGAAGTGTAAAAATAAAAAGAAAGAAAATCTGATATGCTGCAATATTTATGCAAGGAGAAATAACATGGTGCAATATTTATGCAAATGAGAAAGCCAAACTTATCAATGCAAAAAAGCAGCTCCAAAGATGCTTCAAGGAAATGGCAGACAAAGGCACCCAGATATGAAAAATGTCATAATACAAAGCATATGATCAAAAAGGGGGAATGCAGAACAGAAGATTAAGAAAGCAGAAGTTAAACATACAGAAGCTGAAGTTATAGAATACCAGTCAAGTGAAGGATTTAGTACAGAAAGTCTAACACAGGTTATACTACAGTATGATGGAACAAAGAGTACCCTGAGTAAAGAGAAGCAGGAGGAGTGGGAGACATCTGAAGAAGAAACCGGGACATGGGAAAGGAAAGAAATGTATGATGCAATATTTATGCAAAGGAAAAAAAAAACTAATCAATGCAAAAAAGCAGCACCGATGATAATTTAAGAAAAATACAGGCAAAGACATCAGGGTATGTACAATTCCACAATAAAAAATAAGAAAACAAAGGGAGAAAGTAGAAAAGAAGATTAGTAATGGAGAAGTCAAAGAAATAGAAACTGAAAGTATGGATTACCTGCAAAGTGAAGGATTTAGTGTAGAAAATTCAACTATGGCGACATGACAGCATAATGAACAAAATTAGTCCCCAAATTAAGGTGAAACTGATGGAATAGGAAGCATCTGATCACTTGCCACATGAAGATACTCTGATGTCTTCAGCAGGAAACCTGTGAGAAAGCTCATTTGCAGTTGCACAACAAAAGAAGGAGCAAGAAACTGTGGTAATTCTGGCACAGTCAATGTTGTGAAGTCATAGGCCGGTGAGATCCTACATGAAAGAGCAACAGATGATGCGGGATGCAGCTGAAGAGAGTATGTCACAGAAGATGTTCTGAAACATTCTGTAGAATGCCTTCAGGAAAAAAGAGAATAAAGAATATGCTCTTGGTTTAAAAGAAAATTATCTCAGGAAGAGTCACTTCATTTAATAGAGATGAATATATATATTATGGTTGATGGAAAGAAACAAATTGCAGAAAGCCAATAAGACCCAAAATGTTAGGTCTGACAAAACAAATAAACACAATAATCAAGACAATTAACAGAAATGCATGTGATATTACAGAAGTAAATAAGATATGTTACTGTGCAGCTAAATTAATAACAGATAAAGTCTTACCACACAAACATAGAGCAGTAATGGAAAGGAAGGGAAGAAATCCAATGTCCTCATGGAAGCAATGAAGGAAGAAAACTATAACGCAGTTATAGGCAAGATGTGCCACTGTTGAAACAGTACAGAAGAAGGAACAGATAAAAAATACTTATAAAGATCGGCATACTAAAAGAAATGTGCAATATCAAAACAGAGTAGGATCTATCATATACTTATTGCAAATAATCAACTAAAGATATCAGCACAGGCAGAAAAAACTTAAAAGATATGCAGATAAATTTAATGGCAAAGTAGAAAATAAGTAATTTATTGATAACCCAAAATAAAAAGTTTTATAGAGAATTGGGAAACAAAACAAAAGGAACAGAAAAACCACCAAAAAAGCATTATATACATTTTGGAGAAATGTCTATGAAGACCATGTAAAACATAATAAAGATGCTGAATGGAAAGAAGTAAAAGAAACAGTAAAAAGTTCAAATGTACAGGATATAAAATGAGATGCAATAATGGCAGGAGAAACTGAAACAAAATTAAGAAAAGCTCCTCAATGAAAAAACCCAGATCCAGATGCAATACCTAACTTTTGGCTAAAAGTATTAACATATTTATATAAAGAATTAGGCCTGAGTAAGAACTACTTGTATATGCATACCAAACAGGCACTAACCTAGCTAACAACAGGAAAAACAATACTCCTCCATAAGGGTGATCCTGCAAGCTATCCTAAAATCTATAGACCAATAACTTGCTTTCTAACAATACATATACTATATATACATTGGAATTAATGCCAACAGAGTTTATAGTCATTTTGAAGAAAACTCGCTTATGGCAATAGAACAAAAGGGTAACAAAAGAAAGTCATATGAAACAAAGGATTATTTGTTATTAAATAGTATCATAATACATAAGTGTAGAAAAGTGCAGAATCTAAGTACGGCTTGGATAAATTATGAAAAAAGCATTTGACAGCAACCCACATTTATAGACTAGGGAATGCTTACAGATGTATAAGATACACCATATGTTAATCAATTACATTATAGTGACCATGAAACAGTGGCAAACTACTTTTCATCTGAGCCTTTATAAAGGACAAATTATTATCTCAGAGATAAAAAAATGAAAATTTGTCACCACTGCTCTTTTGTCTTGCCCTTAACCAATTAAGTTGCCTACTTAACAGATTGGGTCATGGTTTCAATATGGCTCCCAGAAAATAAGTGTATAGCCTTCTCATCTTCTTTTGGTGGATGATTTATAACTGTATAGTTCTCCAAATGAGGAGCTGAAAGCAGATCTACAAGTGGTCAAATTTTCTCAGGTGATATAAGAATGTAATTTAGTCTTGGCAAGTGCACAAAAGCAGCATTTCAAACAGGAAAGCTGCAGTATCTAGAAAATATCTGTCTGTGACAAGGATATGATATATAGGAACTTGAGCAGGACTGAGTATAGAAATATTTGGGAATTGATGCAGGATCAACAATAAAATATGAACAAATGTGAACAAACTATTTTAGAAGACCAAACTTAATACTGGAAACCACCCTGATATCTAAGAACAATTTCCACACTATGAACCAATTTGCTTTTCTTGTTCTAATTTCCAGTTTTTAGGTGACTGACTATCCCTAAAAGTTATTGGATCAACCTGACAGAAAACAAGAACAATGCTTCATGCTTATCAAATGATATATAAAATCATTGTATACCAAGATTATACACTCCTCATTCTGAGGGATGCATAGAACCTCCTCAAAAGTGATTCCATGTATAGATCTGCAATCCTAGGACTGCATACATATCTGCTGATTTCCTCAGATGTGAGCATAATGAAAGTTTTAAAACATGAAGAGAACATGTCTAAGATGAGTTCACTGCTTAGTTTAGCAGAATCATATCTGTGTCAGGTAGAAATGGAAATCAAACCAGAAGCAAACAAAAATCAGTCTGCAACTGAATGTGCCAAAAATCAAAAGAAATACTTTGAGATGGGTTAGATAAGAAGGCACGAGATGTAGAAAAGGCATATAGTTGCAAGTAAAGGAAACTCCTGGAGCAGCCTCATGTTGATCAGGATTTGATGCAGGAATGGTTGAGTAGAGGTGAATTTAAACCAAAAGATGAAACGTTAATATTGGTGCCCAGAATAGTGGGATGCATACACATTGGTTTACAAAGTCCATTGAACATGTGACAGAAACAAATAAATTCAGGTTCTGTAAAACACAACTGGAAACAGTCACGCATCCCATTGCTGGTTGCCATACACTAATTGCTGGGCCTGTATACTGAAAGGCATAATAATGTGGCAAAACTGCTGCATTGGAGATTGTGCAAACTTTACAATACTGAAGCAGCTGAGAATCATTGGAAACATGAGTCAAAAATCATTACAGAAAATGGTGAAGTTTATATCACATGGGATCACCCTTGACCAACCATTCAAAAAATAGATGTGAAAAAAATGGATATAGTATTCCAGTATCCCATGAAAAGAAGACAAAAGTAGCATTGCTCTTTGAAATTGCTACATCCAGTGATTGCAGTGACTTTTGTACAGAAACACAGAGTCATACAATACCAAGATTTGCAGGCAGAAATGAGAGCAATGTGGAAGAAGGATACCCAGGCAGTCCCAATAGTAGTAGAAACAGTGAGAATCATAAAAACAAATTTACAGTGATATTCATACATGCTACTGAGGCATGTAACTCCATATGGATTGTAAGAAGAGTCAATTGTGGGCACATTGCAGGTGCTGCAAAGAGCACTTTTGGCTAACATTAAGTATTGAAACAATACTAATTTAACAAATGATATCATACTCTCTGTCATGGAATTAGAAAGTGAAAAGACTGGATAAATTAAATGGTGACACCCACAATCCAGTCTAATACAATGCTCATGGGAGTCTTTAATCATCACACTACAGAGTTAGAATCTTACGCGGCCTCAAATCTACAGGCACAAAGATTCCTGGACTTTGTAAATACAACCCACCTTGACCAAATAATGAAAATGCCCACTAGAAGTTCCAACATACTGGACATCAAACTCACAAATAGGGGTCCTACCTAGTAGGGTGAAACCATAAACTTGTCTCTTTTAAAAACTCTGTAACCTCAGTAAAACCAGTAACAGTAGTCAAACATCAGTGCCTGTCCAAACTCCGAGAACACAGCAACCAACACTGAATTGCTCTCAAAAACTCTGTGCAAGCATGTAAATGGCTGCACAAAAGTAAGTGCAGAACTACCTCCAGAAACACACCAACCAGGTGGCATGCCAATTTAAACAGGATATACAACCAAAAGGAAAGAATTAAGGAAAAAAATCAGGAAGGATAAATTCCACAAAGATAAAAGCTCTCTCATTAAACTAAATAAGCAAATAAAAGGGCTATGTAGGTCAAATGAAAACAGCTTTGAGGTTAAGATAGCTTCCCAGGTAAAAGATAATCATAAAGCCTTTTTCATCTATGTCAGAAACCTCAATGGTAGCTAACAGCAATGTGTTGAACTGGATAAATGCACTGGTGGCCTGGCACCTATGTCTCTGTTGGACAGGGGCAGTCAGTAAATTGCACCTCTATAAATCAAATTTGTGGGTCACATTTTGGTTGCACAGTTAGGCTTATAAGGGCCTCCATGTTTGTTAGCCTAGTATACACCTATGAACATAATGTTCTGTATAAATAAAATGTAAATATATGAATAAAGAAATATTAAAAAATGTATATATATATATATATATATATATATATATATATATATATATAAAACTTACAGATATACATCTGCATGAGAACACTCACAACTATTTTTTTCATATATCTAAACATGAGTTTATTCACAAAGAACAAAATATTTGAATTGCCACATAATTTCATTTATAGTATTTATTACCTTAGTTAGTGGTTGAAGTACAGGCAGACATTTTTTAAAGACAGGATTTTTTATTTATGGGTATTTAAACTGTATAAGATAGTCATTTCTTCCACAATATTAACTGCATGTACAAGATAGCTGAACTCAGTCATGCATCACACCATAGTCACAGTGGAAGTTGGGGGTGGGGGTTGTAATATCAAATGAATGACCAGTGCATAGTTTAGTGGGAAATGATTACTTGTGTGTACATTTTTAAACAATTTTCATGTAGGCTCATAGTTATTAAGCAAACAATTATCAAACAACACATTATTATCCTTAAGTATATGCACTATACCATATTTAACAGTATTATGTTTTGTTTAATGAAGGTCTAAGTTTTTCTGTGTTTGTACAGCATCTGCTTCTACGTTAGCTAGGTGGACTATATCACAAAACTGCTATACTGGGGGATGGTATAATGGTTAAGGTGTTTACCTCATGCATACAAAATACATGGTTTAATTCTCTCCTTTAAAAGGGTGATCAAGTAGGTTTAAAATAGCCTACAAGGGCGGCTAGCCTAGTACTTGCCTATAAACCTAGAATTCTGTTCCTGCTCAAACAGATCTCTGACTAAGAGACTATGTTTTCTTACTTTATTTTCAAAAATGAGGAAGGAGAGATGAGTAGTAGCAGTGCTGTGAGACGGATGGAACTCATACATTGAAAATGACATTCAGCAGAAAAGTTAGCTGTTGGGAATGGATGCATTTTTACAGAATTTTAGACAAAACTGAGAGTATGGCTATACATTGAAAATTGGAGATGTCTGTCAAAAGAACCTCTTTTTTGTACTGAAATAATATATGCCTGTTTCCAAATGAAGGGAAAGCGGTATGTTTGGATAGATCTACTGATAGTATAAAAGTGGGGTAAGCAATGAAGTTTGCTGCTAGTCTTAAATATTCAGGAGGGAGATTGTCAGGGGCAGAAGTAGCAAGCTTGAGTTTTTTAAGCTAGTTTAATAGCAGAGTTAGGGATAGGTTTGAAGTCGAAAGAGAAATTTGTTGTGAGTAAAGGTAGGAGAGGATGGGGAATTGGGGCTAAAATTTGAGAGAGGAGAGGTGTCACGTCATGGCACATTTAAGTCTATTTCTATTGGGATAGAGTTAAGTTGGGATGGTTTACCAGTGTTAAGGAGTTGTGAACTAGTAGATCGGAATTGTTTGGGGGATTTTAAGTGGAGGTTTTGACATTAATCAAAATATTTTTTATCCAGTTTGACTCGGGCTTTAGTTTTATTATGTAAGTGTCAGTAATCTTGAAAGTTTTGACTGGTTTTGTCCTGTTGCCAGATGGACCAAGCCTTGTCTCTTAGACCCACTACTTGCTCAGTAGTAAGGGTTAGCCATGTGGTAGGGGAAGATGTAACTTTTTTTGTCTTATGGGTATATGAAAATTTAGTATGTTTAATAAGGTATCTTTGAAGTGGGATACAGCATAATCAAGGGGAAGGTGTTTGAGGTAGCTCCAGTTGTAAGCTTGGAAGACTTCAAGGAATATGTTCCTTGTTAAATTCAGAGCTATTTCTGATGGCGTTGTAGATAGTGGGTTTGCTGGACTTGGTTATGTAGAGGAAAGCATATGTAGGGTGGTCCTGTCTTAATATTGAATGTTGCAGTACACTAGACCTTGCAATGTTTTCTGGGTTAGTAGTAAGGATTCAGCCTAGTACAGAGGATGAACCAGTAGTTTGTTTCTTTGTATCTCTCACTGTATTGGATTGATTCTGAGAATTTTAATAGATTTATACAAGGATGAGGGTTGAGAAATGCTATAAGTGAACCAGTTGATATTGTCATCCCCTAAGATAATAGTTTTGAGGGAAATGGTGATGGAAAGCCAAGAGAGAATATCTTCCAAGATGGCAGGGTTGGAGCTACTGGGTGGTATAAAAAGGGTAGTAATGTAGATGGATTTAGCTTTGTTAATTTTTAAGGAAGAGATTAGGATTTCAGTTTTTGGAGAATTATGGAATGGGTTTTGGATACAGGGTGAGCTGAATATTATTTCTGTAGAGCAGATTTATCCCTCTACCATGTTTTCCTTTGTGAACAATGTTTAATATGCTTTAGCCAAGGGAAGTATATATTTGCAGGCAGTTTTGGGTTTTTGCAAAGTTTCTATAAAGGCTAGTATATCAGTATAATGTGATGTTATCTAGACTTGTAAGATGGGAAGCTTGTTTTTTATACTCTGAAGATTGAGGTGGTAAAGTTTTAAGCTAGCATGATTGGTGGAAGTGATTATGGTAGGGTTTGTTTAAGTAGCATGTTTGGGTGACCCTAGATTTGGGTGGGCATCACATAATGAAATAATAGACTGAAATTGTTTGGGGGGTTTTGAGTGGAGGTTTTGACATGGGTAGGATAAGAAACAGAAAAATGGAATTTGAAAAATGTGTAAATCCTTTGGTCTGAATGAGATTAAGATCTGTTCCTACTGTAACATGTGGTGGAGATATAGGAGTTTAGGAAGGCTCAGACCTGAGTTAAGGTGGACCCTAGGAGAAATATTTGAGAAATATTTGGTTGGAGTGAGTAAAGATGTAGCTATTGGTGGTTCTTTTAAGTTAGCCATCATGGCTGCAGTGATAGTTGGTGGGTAATGAGAGGAGGGGGAGCAGTAATAAAAGTAGGGTATATAGTGCCATTGCATTGGGATGTTGGCATAAAGGTTAAGGTTCTTTCCTCAAAAACACACGGTACAGGGTTTTATTCTCACCTTTGAGGGGAAATTGGCTGAGTGTAAAATGGCTTGCAAGAGCAGCTAGCCTAGTACTTACCTATGAACTTTATACAGCCTATACTGAAAGTGTAAGGAAAGATTCCAGAAAACACCCCTTCCCCAAACAGACAAGCCGTGTACACACATAAAAGTGCAATGATTTGAAGGAAGATCAAATCCTAATATTTATAACTTGAATTATAGAAAATATTGGCACAGTATGAGAATTCAGATATGAATAACTATTTAAACACATATATTAGACCAGTTAGCATAATGGTTAAGTTCTTTGCCTTCCATGCACAAGGTACAAGGTTCGATCCTGACCTCTGTCTAATGCCTGTTTACAGCTGGCATGATCTCCCTGTGTCTCTGTGGGGTTTTTCCTACTCCCAAAAAACCTGCTGAGTGTTTCCATCTCAGATTCACCAATAAATGGAGCTATGGGCAGCAGCACACCTTCTACAGCGTGTGAAATTTGGTGTGAAAGAGGCTTCAGAAGGCAGTGAGGGGATGTCATCAGAGTTAGTGACAGACTCATTACAATCAGACTTCTGCTTAATGATAGGGCAGTATTCATAATCACAGCCTATGTAGTGCGACAAGGAACTACTAGATAAAGGTAAAGCAGGTGCTGATAATGGTGTTGACAGACAGAACAGGATATGAGGACTGTCTAGGTCAACATGGGTGGGACAACAGGTGAGGTCATTCTAGACTTAGTAGCCAACACATGGTTCAGAAAGAGAGAGACAGTGAAAAGATCACATGCAAGAGTGGCCAACGTGCAACTCAGATAGACTTCCTGTGAATGCAAAGTCATCCCCCAATGAAACATTGACTGGAGCAAGCATGACTCAAGGAATTACTCTGGGCTTTAGCAGCCTAAGAAGAGGAGGTAATAAGTGAAGTTGAAGAAGAATGGAAATACGATACAGTGGAATGTAGAACTCATGAAGTCATCGAAAGAAAGAGTGCAGGAAAAAGTGGGAGTTAGAAAGAAGGACCAGGAAGGAATATTGGTTGACAAGAAGACAGGCAAAGAAAGGGGTTGCCACAGCAAACAACAAGTCATCAGAGGTACTCTACCAGCTTATGGAAAGTAACTGGCGACACAAAGAAACGATATCAGGTTGCAAATACAGAAAGAGAATGAAGATAGTCAGGTACCCTTCATAAGGGATACTAGCAATAACATGCTTACCAGCCCACATGAATTCAAAGGCAAATGGAAGTACTTCCAACAGCTTTTGAATCACAAAAACCCTACAGAAGCTATATATTGCCCCACACACAGCCTATGATGAGAGGAGAAGAAGAGGAGCCCACCCTAGAAGAAGCATGAGTAGCACTAAGGAAAAATGAAGTCGGGGGAAGCAGCAGGCTCAGATGAGGGCATAGCAAGTATGATAAAGATGCTAGGTGAGATAGGGGAGAAATTGGGTGATATAAGGAAGAAATGGCTCCTGAGTGTACTCATAGGAGTGTGAAGGCAAAAACATATCCCAGATAACTGGAGATATGCATACTCATGCCAGTGTACAAAAACAAAGGGGACATCCACAACTGAGGGCAGAACAGAGGTATCAAAATCTTGTCACACTTCTATGTCTCCCCATATTTTTTTTTACACTAACCACACCCACAGTGATAAAAGTTGTACGTTTCTCTACTTTTTCTTTCTCCTCTCCTAATATTCTTACTGGTTTTCCTGCTTTCTCTTCAGTATCCACTTCTATATCCTCTACATATACCACACAATGACTGTGATGCTACCTGCATCTACAACACTTTATTTTAACACTGTAACTTCTATTTGATTTTCCTCTTTTCTTTACTCCATTTAGAAACATTTTACTTTAAGTGTGATCATTCATCCTTGATTAACTACTGATTATACACTTCTAATATATGTCTGGCTAATTTATCTCTGTGGAAACGAACAGATGTCTCTATTGTGTTGTTTCTGGTAATTCATCTCTGTAAAAACAGACATATGTCTCTTTATATTGCACCTTGAACTTTTGTAAGGATTGTATTTGTCTCAGATTGTTGCACTGAATGCTGTAGTTTTTGTAATATTTGTATTGTTTAAATGTGGAGCTTTTCTCCCCAGGCCTCCACTGAAAATGGGCAACTTGCCCAGTTGGACCTCATCAGTAAACAGATGTCAAATAAATAAATAAATAACAACAAATAAATTAATAAATACATAAGTCCTGGGCAGGGTAATTGATAAACAGATACACAGAATAGTAATGGGAGATGAGCAGTTTAGATTCAGATCGGGATACAGCAAAACTGACCCTATGTTTGCAGTGAGACAGATAATTGAGAAGTTAGAGATGAGGAAAGAGTCCAACTGGGCATTCCTAGACTTGGCGAAAGCATATGACAAGCTCCCAAGAAAGATGATTTGGACAGTACTGTAGTGGTTTGAAGTCCGAGAAAATTTGGTAGAATTAGTGCAGGCTATGTACATGGACCCAGTGACTCAAGTAAGCACAGTGTTTGGTCTCACAGAAGGGTTCCCAGGGGAGATGGTGTGCACTATGGTTCAGCTCAGAGATCACTGTTGTTAACACTGGTGATGGCCCCAGTCGGAGGGGACAGATCAATAAAGTTGCTGTATGCAGATGATGTGGCATTACAGGCAGATTATAAGCAAGAACTTCAGCAAAGAATCGGGGACTGGAATGCAAAACTGAAGGCATATGGGAAGAAACTGAGTACAGAGAAGGAAGTGGTCATGTCAGTAAAATGGAGAAATCAGAAGATACTGATTCTGCTACCTTCTTATATAAAAAAAAAATGAAAAATTAGCATGGACTATCCCTCACCAAAAACATAGTACTCTCCTCTCCTACCTCTCACCCACTACAGCACAACCCTCTTGATGTGTTTCTGTTGTGCTTCTCTTTGTTTTAACTCCTTTTTTTCAATCTTTCCAACCTCCCCCTTTCCACTCTTTAATGAAAGCAATACGATGTCTGCATAGGGATAACCCTACATAAAATATACTGAGCCCCTTTATTTTTTTAAATATTAATAATAAAAGGTGTTAAGTCTGCTAATTGCCTTAAGTAGCTCAAGCATTTGTATGCAATATTGGAGAGTATACAAATGCATATGAAGCCTACAGATTTCACACAGTTCTTCATATATACTTAATGATTATATTCAAACACCTTACTCTTTTTGCCATATGCAGGGCTGTTTAACAAAACACCTTCATATTTCCTTAGTCAATGTGAATAACCTGCTCTAAGTGCATTTACATATAGGCATAACAGCACTCTTTGTGAATAATTGATATACAGGTGTGAACCCCAAGACTAAAAATACCACCTTTAGTGTCCTTCTAGTATAGAAATGTGGACAATGTCTTCCTAAACCCATCACAACCAATGACTAGGAGTTTTATAGTACCATGAACAAGCAAGCTTGAGCTGTCTTCAGCCAGCACAGCACAGAATGAATGTCTAAGATATCAGGATACTAAGTTACAGTCATAAATGCGTATATAGGGAGTTTGTACATTTTATTGAAAAAAGTTTATTTTCCTGAAGTCACCACTAATCTTAAATGTTAAAAATTCTAATACAACCTGTGATGAAAGGATATACTGTCAGCATGGCTAGATGGAATTTTGTAAATAATTATATGTCATTGGTGAATATCAAAATGATTTGTATAAGATACTTGTGTTACAAATGTTATTAGAACTGTATGTCATGTGTATATCAAACTGCTCTGTACAGATGTTTGTGTTGAAAAGGCATCTTGTAAAGTGCTTCTGCTTAAAATGTATCCACAATGTGCCTTACTGGAAGAGAACAGAAATGTAAATGCACTATTGTAATTTTTAAATGTATATGTTAACAGAGGAAACTGGAGGGTTAACTTCAGTCTTGCATACTTTAGAAAAATAACTGAAATTAAATTACTTTATAGGCTACACAACAAAATAGGCTATCTCTCAGGTTTTCAGTGCAGCTAGAGACACAGAGTCTATATTGTGATATTAATTTGAGAAATCTTAGTGAGATACAACATTCTGTATTTGGTCTTGGACCTGAAAAGGACCATTTACCACACATCTGCCTTCCTATAATGAAGCAAGTTTCAAAGGAACAGTGCAACTCTCTTAGATACAATCAGGAACATAGTAAAGCTTAGGTTCATAGGTTCATAGGTAGATACTAGGCTATTGGCCCTAGGGCCTATATAAGCCTAGCCAAAAAGGTACCCTGGCTTTCACCACGCAAGAAAATTATTTTCCTGTGCCCCTGTCGAGCAGAGCCACAGAAGTGATCCCAGAGGTGAAATTCCTACTTCCCATTCAATCAGGATGATTTTTCTTGAAGAGTGCTAATGAGGAGCTTTGTTTGATATAGATAGGTAGTTTGTTCCAGAGTATGGGAAGTCTCTGGGACAGGAATCTATCCCTCCAGCATGTTCTGTTTATTGTGGTGACAAGATTTAGGTCCCTAGAGCATGTAGCTCAGAAGGATTGGGATTTCTTTAAGTGGAGCATGTCCAACAGCTCTAGGTTTGACATAGCTTTGTATGTTAGGCAGAGATTGCCTCTGAGTAGGCGATATGTGACAGAGTAAAGCTGAAGTTTTTTTGAGACAGTCTGCGTAGGGCATCTGTTTGAGGCCAGTAGTCCTCTTTGTGAGGTATTTCTGTGGCCTTTCCAGTTGCTGTAGATGTCTTGTGAGGTACATACCAAAAGGGGCATTGTACTCTATAATGGGTCTAATGAGTGATGAGTAGAGGGGAATAATTACCTCTTTTTTCCTGGATGAGAAACCTTTTGTGATGAGGTGTGCCTCATAGAAGGATTTCCTGACTACTGTGAGGATGTGATTATCAAAGGAAAGACTATTGTCCCCTTGTGTTCCAAGGTGTTAAGTAGACTACCACCTGTGTGGTAATTCATGGGTACAGTTTTTACCAAAAGAGATGGCAATGCACATTTTGGAATTGAGCTTGAGGTCATGACTTTGACACCGGGCATCTGTCTCAGTGAGGCCCTTTTGTAGGATGTCCACATTGTTAGAAGTTTCGATTATGGCTACTAGTTTGCAGTCATCTGTGAACAACATTAGCCAAAGACCATCTGTGTTAGCCTGTACTTCAGAGGAGTAGATACCAAATAGGAGTGGACCCAGGACTGAACCCTGTGGTACTCCACTTGTCACTGGACTGAAGTCAGATTTAGAGTCTGCTACTTTCACAGTGTGGGTTCTGTCCATGAGCCAGTTGGCAACCCATCTTGTGACATAGGGATTTATACCTAGTATAGTGAGTTTCTCTATAATTCCAGAGTGGGGGATGGTGTCGAAAGCCTTGGTGAGCTCTAGATAGGCTGTGTGAACCACCTTACCCTCATCTATGGCTTTGGTGACTGCTTCAAAGAAGTCTATCAGGTTTAGGAGACATGATCTGCTTTTTACAAACCAGAACTGGGTGGGGTCCAGAGTTTGGAGACTACCAATATCTTTGTTTATAAGTTCCATGATGATACATTCCATGGCCTTGCTGACCAGGGTCATCAGGCTAATGGGGTGGTAGTTCCCAGGGTCCGTGGTGGATCCCCCTTTGTGGAGTGGGACAACTGTCGCTGTCTGCCATTCAATGGGCACAAAGCCTGAGGTGAGGCTATGATTGAACACGGTACTTAGGTGGGGTGCCAATTCATTCTGTAGTTCGTGAAGAATGCAGCCTGGAATGTTGTCAGGTCCCATGGATGCTGTGTTCTTGGCTTTGGAGAGTGTGTTTTTTACCTGTGCAGCTGTGATTACAGGAACTTTGCATTCTTCTGATATAGAGATGGGCCCTTTAGGTGGTGAGAGGGGGGGTAAAGTTAGCACTGAACCTATCTGCCAGGATGTTGGCAATATCAGTTGGTTCTGTATATTTAGTGCCATTATGCTGTAACTCAGAGAAGATCTGAGTCTTGTCATTGAGATTTTTGACATAGATATAGAATGCTTTGTGGTTGTCTTTAGAAACAGTGGCGATTTTGGTTTTGTAACTAGCTTTGAAGGATTTTATGCGGGATCTCAGCTTCTTACTGAGGCTGACCAGGGAGTTCCTCCAATCATGGGATTTTGCTCTTTTTTGCAGCAGTTTCTTTCTTTTGTTGTAAAGTTTGTTTATAGCAGGGGACCACCAGATTGGCTTCCTTTTTTTGGAGGAATGCATCTTGGTTCTGTTAGAGATATCATGATCCATCCACTTGTGTATGTGCTTATAAAGTGCATCTGTGTAGGCTTCAGCAGCCATACCTCTATTGTCCATTTAGATGGGTGTCGTGAAGTTTGCCACTTCTGTCTTAAGAAGCATGAAGTTGGCTTTGGAGAAATTTTTATAGTGGTTTCCCTAATGGGGAGTGGGGGTGGGATGTGGATGTCTAGGGTGATTAGCTTGTGGTTGGATCTGACCAACGAGGAATTGACCTCTGGTGTGGAACACCAGTCGCCCATGTTGGTAGTGACCAGGTCTAGGATATTGCTGCCCGTGGTGGGGGTGTGGATAAACTGATCCAATGCATTAAAATTTATGAATTCCAGAAAATGTTGAGCAAAAGAGTTGATACATGAGTAGTTTTCCCAGTTAATGGTGGGGTAGTTAAAATCACACATTATTAGGGTGTTGGGTTGTACCCTAATATTTTCCAGTGAATCAAGAAATGAGGAGTGAGAATCCTTGGGCATGGTGGGGGAGCTGTAGCAAGCTACAATCTGTATTGCGGTCTTGCCAAGAGTTAGTTGCACTTGGATAATCTTTGATGCATTATGCTGAGCAACTAGCCTGGAGGTGTGGCTATCCTTAATGAATATGGACACTCCTCCACCTTTAGTGTTTCAGTGCAGGTTAGGTGGCCGAAAGGTGTGATATGAAATATAGCCTGGTAATGCAGGGGTGCTCTCTGGAACCTTAAACCAGGCCTCTGTCACTGCACAGATGTTGATATTCTCCATTTTAAGGAGTGCCTCGAGTGAGTGCATTTTGAGGCTTAGACTTCTAGCATTGAGTAGCATTACCCTCAGATTTTGCTTCCTTGTACCTATTACGGTGTTGAATTTGCCATTTAAACCTTGCCTAAAAATGCACTATAGGGGTGGCAAGAGCCTTAGCCAGTATCCGGAATCCCAAGGTCAACAGGTGCAGGCCATCTCTGGCAAAGCATCATGGTCTGTCAATCATGTCATCCCAGGCAGACAGATACTGGATCCCCTTAGGATGACACCAGAACCTTAGCCAATTGTTGAAGTCAATCATTTGTCCTTGTACTGTGGTATCATTCTTGGTGATGGCAGGATGCTACTCAGGGCTAGGGTCATACCTCCCTGGGCTGCAAGATCAGAGAGCTCCTCCATGTCTTTCATGTAGTCTAGGGAGGTACGTTTCAGGTAATTCACACCAACATGGACAATGACAAATCATATTGTACTTGTTGTGGAGTGATATGAGTGCGTGTGTTATGTGGCGGATTCTGGCACCCGACAGGCAGCTGACAGTAACTTTCTCCTTGTTTAGCCTGGTGAGTGGAACATCAGTGTGCCTGACTATAGAGTCACCTATGACTAGAGCATTGGGTACGTTGTTATGCCTTAAGGGCTGTGGTTGGGTGGCACACTGAGTTTGTGGGCTATGTGTCATTTGGGTTGTGTTAGGGGGTAGAAGTTGCTTGTGTTTCTACTTTGGAAGTCTCTGTTGCTTGAGCAGATTTTTATTGAGAGCCTTCATGAATGTAGGTGTGTGTTTTGTGTTTCTATGTGTGTGTTTTGGTGGTGAGGTTTTGAGGGACTATGTGATGAGTGTGGTGTGGTGCAAGTGTTTACCCTCTCCTCTTGATTGTCTAGTCCAGTCTTGGGTGAAGAGAACTTTGCTTCCAGTTTGGCTATATAAGTGCATCTCTCACAGGTTGTAGTGTTGGGTGGTAGGAGGAGAGGGTTGTCTGTGTACATGAGGAAATTGCTGCATTGCTCCAAGATGCCCAGATTCATCAGGTAGACAGGAGAAAACACTGGGAGCTGACCTATAGACATGCCTGGATAGGTGCTTATTTATTAAGTACTAGAAACTGTTTTCCTCTACACAAGTGAGGAAATTTGAGTGCTGCGGTAATTTGAAGCTTATTTAGTGATTGCAATGAGCTCTGAACAAGTGCTGAGCTCAAAGAAACAGATTTGAGTGTTAAAACTAAATAACTGGCTAGTTCTAAGGGAAAGTCTGAAGAGCAGACTTTATGGCACTGGAAATATTGTAACCATAGCTAAGTGGCACTTCATAAAGTGTATTTTTTAAAATATAACAGTAGCAAATGAGCAAATTGATTTAAACAAATTAACCCATTAACCAATAAAAAGCTCAAAACTGAGCCCTGTTCCAGCACTCTTCAATCAGACAAATTCTAACTGCACACTCCTGCCACTAGGGTGCAGGGGAACCCTATCCAAAACAGATGGGCTGGATTAGTGTTCAAGTTATACAAGCAAATCTAGATTAAGCAGACCTGAATATAGTCTATGCTACAGCAAGCAAGGCACACCAATTTCAGAAAGGAACAGTTCAAATAAGCAGGCACAATAAGCTTTTAACCAGAAACTCCCAGCTCAGAAGGGCAGAATCTACATTCTCCTCCTGTAAAATAAGAAGGTGTGTTCTGCTCTCTTGTGGAAGGAGAATGCAGATTTTGCCACAAGAGTACAGAACACACCTTCTTAATGTAAAATAACTGGCCCTAAACCCAAGTGCTTAAACCAGAACTAATACACTTTTAGAATAACAGACACTAAGCCTTCAATCAGCAACTCCACAACAGTGAAGACCACAAACCTACTTAATGTAAAACAACTTGTCTGAAGCCCAAGTGTTTAAACCAAAAGCTTAGAATAGCAGTTACAATTTAATCAGACTAGTAATAAGCAGTAATAAATGCAGCAGAATAAATGCAATTAAGTACTTTTAAGAACAGGCAGCAAAAACAAAATAAAGTAATAAAGTAGGAAGAAACACAAATACAGTAAAAGCAGATGAATAAAGTGCAATTTTTTTTATAACAATAGAAAATGAGCAAGCTAATTTAAACAAATTACCCAATTAACCAGTAAAAAAGCTCAAAACTGAGCCCTGTTCCAGCACTTTTCAAACAGACAGGTTCTAACTGCACACTCCTGCCACTAGGGTGCAGGGGAACCCTCTCCAAAGCAGATGGCCTGGATTAGTGCTCAAGTTATACAAGCCAAGCTAGATTCAGCAGGCCTGAATATAGTCTATGCTACAGCAAACAAGGCACACCAGTTTCAGAAAAAAACAATTCAAATAAGCAGGCACAAGCCTTTAAACAGAAATTCCCAGCTCAGAAGGGCAGAATCTAGCCTCTCCTCCCACAAGAGTACAGACCACAAACCTTCTTAATGTAAAATAACTGGCCTGAAGCCTAAGTGCTTAAACCAGAACTAACACAATTTTAGAATATCAGACACCGAGCCTTCAATCAGCAATTCCCAACAGTAATAAATGCAGCAGAATTAATATAACTGAGTACTTTTAAGAAAAGGCAAAAGCAAAATATGGCAATAAAGTAGGAAGAAACACAAATACATTAAAAGCAGATACGTGCAATTTTCTTTAATAAAGTGCAAGGAGAGAGGAAGTGTTTGGCCTTCTCAAATGTTCTCTCTCTGTTAAGTAGAGTGAACACTAGACTGGAGGGGTGTCTCAGAACAAATTTACAGTAGGGGCAAGCAACTGCAAAGCCACCAACTATAACAACACCACAATAACAGGGTGGAAGAGAGGTACAGATGAGAACAGAAAGCAATGCCAGAAAATATATAAAATAATTCAGTCAGGCAAAAACATATTTCAGTCAGGCAAAACCAAGTTAAACAATTACATAGACAAAAAAAATAAAATACAGTACTATCTTTAAAATTGCAAGTTTGTACTTAACTTCAGCTTCTAATACAGTTGATTGCAGCAAGCCAAACCACTCAGATATTGAGCAGAAAATAAATTCCCAGCCATGTGGCTAACACTTAAAGCAGAGAGAAACCATCTAGGCTAAGAGGCATATATTGAATAACAAAGAGGTGAGAACAGCAATAACTCCCTCTAACTGCAGAGGGACAGACAAACCACAATATTGATTAGTTTAGATGTTTTTCTTTATTTGTGTGAACCTGTACTGCAATGTTATTTTAAATATTTTCTGTGGTTTTGAACTCTGATGTCACTGTATATATATATATATATATATATATATATATATATATATATATATATATTCAATATTGTCTTGTTCTTTTATTATTTATTATTAAATATATTTCATTTCATTGATGCTGATCTGTGTAGAGATATTTAAGTTTTTGAGAGTACTTGCATATTTATTTGGTGACACTGTGTGGGCAACTTCTAATAGTCTTGATCTTGGTCAAATTACCATTCATTTTCTTTCAATCATTGTTGATAAATGGCTTTGGATAAATTCTTAGTTCTTTAATTTTAATTTTGAATAATGCTCTGGTCTTAATTAAGCTACGGAAGTCTTCCAAAGTTGGTATTGTGTTTGTATTCCATCTTCTTGTTATACACATCCTTAAAATTGCAAATATAGTCTATACTAGATACATGTTTGACCTATTCACATGAGGACCTTCATTCACATTTAATAATACAAGAGCTTTAGTTAAATAAAATGATTCATTAAATAAAGCTTGTAGAAAGCTATTAATACCATTCCAAAATGGCTTAATTTTTAACACAATCAAAGAAAATGTGGTTCCAGTCTGCATTGTGTACTTCCTCACATCTCCAACATATTCCTTTTATGGAAGAACTAATTTTATTGATTCTGACAAGAGTTAAGAATGCTCTGTGCAAGCGTTTCCAATTAAAAACTTTCCAGTATTGTGTAAAGAATGTATATTTTATTGATAATAAGATATTTGTTTTAATATCTTCAGTTAACTGCATTGAGTGTCCTTTTGTTGTATATTTCCAATATGAGGTTTTGGGTGTTGTTTTATAGTTTATCAATATTTTGTAAAATTTTGAAATTCTGTTTCCCATGTCTAAGTCATTATATATGATTTCATATATATATATATATATATATTGTGAATTTAGGTATTTCTTTAAATGAAGAATTGTTAATTATTCTACTTAAATATTGTTAATATGACAGAATACTCTGTAAAGTCAGCCAGTCCTGTTGTGGAATTTTGTATATTGTTTTTATTACTTGTATATCTAAAACTTTTAGTTCTTTGATACATTGGAGACAACAAACAAATCTGTTCTATTCCCAGGAATTAATAATGTCTCTATATATTTTATGTGGAAAGTTTTTTGTAACTATAAATGGTGTTAAAAGATCAAACCAGATTTCTAAATCTATATTTGCATTAATAATTTTCCTAAATGAGTAAATCTAATAATTAATTATACAAGTTTTAGTGGGTTTAGTTATGTTAGATTGCATACTAATACATAATATGTATCATGGCAAATTGTTTTTATCTGTTATTTGAAATTTTTTTTGTAAATCAAATTCATTTATTGATATTACAGTCAGTAATTATTTCCAGTTTGCAGAGTAATTTGGACTTATCCAGTCTGAGATTGTTTTAGATATTGATGCTTTTATATAAGTTTCTACATAAGGAAAGTTTAGCCCTCCCTGTTCCCATGGTCTGATATGATGTATCAAAGCTATTTTATTTCTTTTGGGAAACCATAAACATTTTATTAGGCATGAATTTATTTCTTTAAGTATATTCCTTTCTGGTAACAGTTGTATTGCCAAGGCTATATATAGGATTTTGGGCAGTAAAACCATTTTAGTTAACTGTGTAGTCTATCTTCAAATGTTAATATTATTTTGTTCCATTTTTCCACAGAGATTTTAATTGTATTGATAATATTATTGTAGTTTTTTGAGACTGATTCATTATTATCTTGCATAACTCAATTCCTAGATATTTTAAGGTTGATTCATTTTTCCCTATGATGTGATTCCCCTTAGTCTGCAGTTCTTTTTTTATTTAAAATAAAAAAATGGATTTTTATTTATTGAAATGGAGCCCTGAAGTCATGTGAAATTTGTCAATTAATATATATAATTCTTCTAATGTCTCTTTTGTATTAGATAATGTTAGTAATATGTCATCAGCAAATAGTATTACTTTAGAATTGTATTGTTCATAAACATCTATTCCTTTGACTTTTATATTCTTACAAATTGAATCTGCCAATATTTCAATAGCAAGAGCAAATCAAATCGGTGACATGGGTCATCCTTGTTTAGTGCCTTTTGTGTGAGCCTATACTGCAATGTTATTTTAAATAAATCCTGTGGTTTTGAACTCTGATGTCACTATATATATATATATATATATATATATATATATATATATATATATAAATAAATAAATATATATATATATATATATATATATATATATATATATATATGGGTCTACCTGACAACACCTGCGCACTACAATACCGGCAACGAAATCACCAACACCACATAACCGAAAGTTCACAAACCTCACATGCCCGACACACCACAATCCCGACAATCAACAAACAAAACAAATCCCCTGTCCAAAAAGCACACACACAACACAAGCACACCAAAATCCTTACAAACCCACACTAAACCTTACATACACAACTATCTATAACCTTAAGCCAAACCCTAACCCTAAGGTCCGTCACTATCGCACACTCACCTAACCCGCGCCCTAACCCTAACTCACTTAACTCGCCCCTAACCCTAAAGACTGTCACTATCACACGCTCACCTACCCCGCACCCTAACCCTAACTCACTTAACCCACCCCTATCCCTAGAGTCTGTCAATATTGCACACTTACCTTACTCGCACCCTAAACCTAATGTCCATCACTACCGCATACTTACACAGCCTTTTCACATGTCGGTGTTCTCAGCTTCGGGGTTTTCATCCATCGGTCATCTCAGTTTTCGATCTTCTGGTGTCGGTGTTCTCATCATCGGCGCTGTCAGCTTTCGGTGTTGTCAGGTAGACCTATATATATATATATATATATATATATATATATATATATATATATATATAGTTAGCATTGTCTTTTTTATTATTTATTAATAGATATATTTAAACATTTCATTGTTGCTGCTCTGTGTAGTGATATTTAAGTTTTGAGAGTACTTGCATATTTATTTGGTGACAGTGTGTGGGCCACTCCTAATAGCCTTGCTCTTAGTCAAACTACTACTTTTTTTTCTCTCAAATTCTTTTTTTTTTATTTTTCAAATACATTTGAATGAATTCCATAGTATTTATACATAACATCTTAAATAACTATATAGACTATTTACTTTAGCCTCACAATATAACAGATCTTAAAATATACAGTTACTTTATAAGTATGTCCAAACCATTATCAGAGTGTCTGATCAATTATTGTATTGTGTCAATCAATGATAAGACTTTTCCCCAAAAGTTGTTGATAAATGGCCTTGGATAAATTCTTAGTTCTTTAATTTTAATTTCCAATATTGCTGTGGTCTTCAGTAGACTGTAGAAGCCTTTCAAAGTTGGCATTGTGTTTGTATTCCATCTTCTTGCTATACACTTCCTTGAAATTGCAAGCATAGTCCATATTAGATACTTGTTTGACCTAGTCACACGAGGACCTTCATTCACAGTTAATAATACAAGAGCTTTTGTTAAATAAAATGATTTGTTAAATAAAGCTTGTAAAAAGCTATTAATACCATTCCAAACTGGCTTAATTTTAACACAATCAAAGAAAATGTGGTTCCAATCTGCATTGTGTACTTGCTCACATCTCCAACATATTCCCCTTATGGAAGAACTAATTTTACTGATTTTGTCTGGGGTTAAGAATGCTCTGTGCAAGCATTTCCTATTAAAAACTTTCCAGTATTGTGTAAAGAATGTATATTTTATTGATAATAACACATTTGCTTTAATATCTTCAGTTAACTGCATTGAGTGTCCTTTTGTTATATATTTCCAATATGAGGTTTTGGGTGTTGTTTTATAGTTTATCAATATTTTGTAAAATTTTGAAATTCTGTTTCCCATGTCTAAGTCATTATATATGATTTCATATATATATTTTGTGAACTTAGGTATTTCTTTAAATGAAGAATTGTTAATTATTCTACTTAAATCTTGTGAATATGACAGAATACTCTGTATAGTCAGCCAGTCCTGCTGTGGAATTTTGTATAGTGTTTTTATAACTTGCATATCTAAAACCTTTAGTTCTTTGATACATTGGAGACAACAAATAAATCTTTTCTGTTCCCAGGAATTAATAATTTCTCTAGGTCTTTTATGTGGAAAGTTCTTTGTGACTATAAATGGTGTAAAAAAGATCAAACCAGATTTTCAAATCTATATTAGCATTAATAATTTTCCTAAATGAGTCAATCTAATAATTAATCATATGAGTTTTAGTGGGTATAGTTATGTTATATTGCATACTAATACATAATATGTGCCATGGCAAATTGTTTTTATCTGTTATTTTTATTTTTGCAAATAAAATTCATTTATTGATATTACAGTTAGTAATTTTTTCTAGTTTGCAGTGTAATTTGGACTTATCCAGTCAGAGATTGTTTTAGATATTGATGCTTTTATATACGTTTATACATAAGGAAAGTTTAGTCCTCCCTGTTTCCATGGTCTGATATGATGTATTAAAGCTATTCTGTTTCTTTTGAGAAACCATAAGAGTTTTATTAGGCATGAATTTATTTCTTTAAGTATATTCCTTTTTGGTAACAGTTGTATTGCAAGGGCTATATATAGGATCTTGGGCAGTAAAACCATTTTTATTAACTGTAGTCTATCTTCAAATTTTAATATTATTTTGTTTTATGTTTCCACAGAGATTTTAATTGTATTGATGATATTATTGTAGTTTTTTGAGACTGATTCATTATTATCCTTGCATAACTCAATTCCTTGATATTTTAATGTAGATTCTTGTTTCCCTATGATGTGATCTCCCTTAGTCTGCAGTTCTTTTTTTTTTTTAAAATAAACATTTTGATTTATTGAAACATAGTCCTGAAGTCATGTTAAATTTGTCAATTAATATATCTAATTCTTCTAATGTCTCTTTTGTATTAGATAATGTTAGTAATATGTCATCAACAAATAGCATTACTTTAGAATTGTACTGTTCATAAACTTCTATTCCTTTGATTTTTATATTGTTACGAATTGAATCTGCCAAGATTTCAATTTTTCAATAGCAAGAGGAAATACGATCGGTGACATGGGGCATCCTTGTTTAGTGCCTTTTTGTTATATGTATAGATACAAAGGTAAAAAGACCTAACTTGACATATGCTAAATTATTTGTATATATATTCTTTATGAGATGAACAAAGGATGCAGTAAATTCAAATAGCATTAGGATTTTGAATAAATAGTCCCAATTTAGGGAATCAAAGGCTTTCTCTATATCTAAGCCAATTATGAGTGTTTCTTTATTTTCTTTATTAACCTAATCTATAAGAGAAATTATCCTTTTGATATTGTCATGAATGTGTCTATGGTATATAAATCCAGTTTGATCATTATTTATTGTTTTGGATAGTGGTATTTTCATTCTGTTAGTTAATATTGTCATAAATATCTTATAGTCATTATTTAATAATGATATAGGTCTATCTGAGGCACAGAGGTTTGGGGATTTGTTTTCCTTTAGAATTGGTGTGAATAAGGAATATCTCCAAGAGGGTGGTATTAAAGCTTGTGACTGAATTTCTAATAGAGTTTTATGGAAGATGGATAATATCTTTGAAGGAAAAAGTTTATATATTTCCATAATTATGCCATCAATACCTGGAGCTTTATTATTTTTACCCTCTTTTATTGTATCTGTAAATTATTTGTAGGATATGGGTGCTTGCAAATCTAAATTTAAATTTTCTGTTTTTTTTTTTTTTTATATTAGAACATGTTTCATCTAGATTTAATTGGTCGATATGTATATTTTCTGTTTGGAAATGTTCCATATAGTGATTTCTATAGGTATCAAGAATGTCACCTATATCCGAGAAATTTTTCCCTTTCTTTTCATGGAAGATACTTTTAATGTTATTAGCTTTTGATTGTATTTTGGTATTTTGATTCTTGTGGATAAATTATGTAGGTATTTGGGAGAAGTGGCCAAGGTATTATTTTTTAATTTTTCTAAAGCTGAACTAGTTTTATGTGTTAGAATTTCATTGTATTTATTGTTTAATACTTCTACTTTCTTTTTCATCTCCAAATGATTTTGATTTTTTCAGCTTTTACTGCAAAGGTTTGGATTTTAGATTTAATAATTCACCATTCCATTCTCTAATTTTTTTATACCAAGTTAGGGTTTTATCATATATGTAAGCTTTTAATGAGTCCCATATCATTATTTCATTTATCTCTGTGGTGTAATTAATATCTAAGAAGAACTGTAATTCAGATAATAACTAGGGTTTGAACTCTTTAATTTTAGTTATATATGCGAGAATTCTGGAGTTAAAGATTAATGAGTTGTACCCATTTTGAAGTCTTAGTATCAATGAATTGCGGTCTGAAAAGGGGCAAGGAGTGATTGAGAAATTAATGATTTTAGAGTGAAAGTCATGGGCAGGAACTATTTTATCTATTCTAGTTTGGGTACCAAATCTGTGATCTTGATGAGAAAACAACAAAGATTTATCTTCTATAAATTTGAAAGTATCTTCAAGATGAAATTATTTTACCCAGTTGTTTAAAGTTTGTAATACAGCAGATGTACGCAGTGAACTTTTATTTGTAGTTTCAGAAATATCAAATATACAGTTAAAATCTCCTCCTAATATTAAGTTGCCTTTATAATTATTGAAAATTAAATCCAAGTGTTTTTTTACAGTTCCTGTTCCAATGCCTGTGAACCAGTATAGATTGGCTAAGATCCATATTCTTTTATTACATCTAACTATTACTAATGCCATAAGGCCTTCTTTATCTTCATACTTATAAATGATTTCTGGGTTAATCACATTTGTTTTTCATAAAGTAGTTACCCCTTTTGTCTTTGTCTTATAAGTGGATTGCACCAATATCATATATTCCTTAGGATTCCATTTGTAATTGTCATTTGTTTTAAAATTAGTTTCTTGAAGGAAGACAATTAGTGCTTTGTTCAGTTTTAAATATTTCAGTAGATTTGATCTTTAGCTAGGATTGTTTAAGCCATTGGTATTTAAAGATAATAAAGTTAAATCTATCTTAGGTTATTTAAACTATGTATTTTTTGTTTTATTGTGACTATTAAACATTTTCCTCTGATAACTATAAAGTATATGTTTGAGCTTTTAAAGGAAATTATCAGTTTTATACTTTGAGTGTTTACAAATAAAGTAATGTTTTGGTCAGGCATACTAAAAATGTTTTTGTGAAATAACACATTTAAATTAATAAATGTTAACAAAAGTAAGATCCACAATAGCCATGGAATGAAAATCATTCCTAATCTGATGAATAAACCTAAGTCCATCAGATTATCACTCATACCTTGACAATCCAGAACATCTGAGCTCCATAAATTGAATTATCATATGGAGAATATTTGTAATAGGAATAAGCAATATTTATATTATTTTGAACAGATATAGTACTAATGTAGATTAGACATAATTCTAATACAATATAAATGTCCACTTATTGTATAAGCAATTAATATTTACATGAAAGATAGATGAGAAGCAATTCAATCATAGTAAAGTTGCATGTATCATATATAAAACCTCAGAAAAAGATTATAGCACACAGTTATTTAACATATTCACACTTATTGATGATATCTTTCAAAACTTATTACTTAATATAAATAGTAATAATATTTATACCTAATGTTTATAATACAATGCATTTTATGGGATATATCCAAAGTTATATTTCATTGCTTGCCAGCATTTAAGTAATCACTTTGTTTATTACTTACTTAAAACATTGAGTTTGTTTTATGTGAATATTAATGAAAGTTAGTTCATTTTAATTATCAGGGCATCCCTCTTCCCCCATTTACTCCACATAAGGATTTTCATATCTGTCATTTCTTATTATGAAATGAGTGAAATTATAGGTTAAAAACAACAAATTCACTTATTGTGACTAATGATTAACAGTTCCCTTTCCATATTCATAAATTGCCATTTTTATGGCATATACTGAAAGTTTTTAGATTTAAATACCAACATTCTATTTTGTATAATCAGCAACAGTTAAACTGAAATATTATTGTCAATTTAATACTATTTGTTCATATTGTGATTGTTACATTCTGTGAAATTCCTAGTTCTGGCTTCTATTGTTTCCCTTGAACAACTTTGTCAGTTTGATGTCATGTATAAAACATTAGTTACCTTGGTAACAGCTTAAGTATTATGTATTGTCATGATAGGTTACAAAACCACAATTCAAGTTAAAGCAATTATATGACTTGTTATGCTCATTTACTTATATGAGAAAATCATCATGCTTCCACTTGATTTTCCATATAGTGCATGTCATTTATGACAAGTTAAAACAGTAGTGTTATTATACGCAAGCACATGTTATTAAACTGATTGTTTCTATTGAACAACTTTGTCAGTTTGATGTCATGTATAAAACATTACTTAACTTGGTAACTGCTTAAGTATTATATATGGTCAAGATGGGTTACAAAACCTGCAATTCAAGTTAAAGCAATTACATGACTTGTTATGCATATTTACTTGTATAAGAAAATCATCATGCTTCCCCTTGATGTTCAATGTAGTGTATGTCATTTATGACAAATTAAGATAGTAGTGTTATTATACACAAGCCCATGTTATTAAATCCTGTCTTTAATATCTAAATTCAGCAGACTGCTTCATTTTATATGATGATTATATATTTTATGTCGAGATTTACTAAATCATACATTACATAACTATTGTGTGTGTGTCTTTTTTTTGGCTGTTTCTTATTTATTTGAGAGACTACAAGCTGTAATGCTTATTCTTATTATTAGCTCCCTCCAAGAATGTTTATACAGTCCATAGACTTTAAATTATGAGACCCTTCTAGTTTCTTATTTGTTATAAGTATATTTCCATCCTTACATACACAAATATCAGTACTTCAAGCATGGGCATAAATCCGCACCAGTTTTGCCAGAATACCATTTGCTAGTTCATGTGGTGTGTTTCCAGGCTGTTCTCTTTACCAGCCTGTTCCATGCAGTGGCCACTCTGCCAGTGAACCACTCAACACATCTTCCATTCCCACAGATATTTCCACATAGGAAATCTGATGACTCTGCAGCACTTCCCGGCAACCCCAAACACCCCTAGAATCAGCTATCCCCATATGTCCAACACGTCCAAGCAAGCTCATCTCCCACACCACTGCAAAGGGTACTGCAAAAGACAAAGTGCACTTAGTCTTTCACAATAACTCAGACTTCCACTTTTATGTAAGTCCTTAATGTGTCTGGACCAAAATACATTTTAAATATAAAATTGCACTTATTTATTTTTATTTTTATTTTTTTATCAAGAATCAACTTAATGGGCTAAACAAAGTGTTGAGAGACCATCAATATGTGTACATGTGGTTTAAAACATGTCTATATTATATAATCAAACGTTTAATAGTTAGAATCACTAAACATTGAACACAAGTGATAGAACTATTAAAAGTCCAAATTGCTACTAAAGGTATTTTTAAATGAAAAAAAAAACAAAAACGAACCCCCCACTCTTTAAATATACTGACTTTGAGATTGCGTTACAGTGTAAGAAATGGAAATCTTTCATTTCCACACTGTATTGCACTGAAGTGTGATCTCAGAGTTGGTATATTTAAAGAGCGGGGGGGTGGGGGGTGCAGGGGGGCTTGCCCCCTGCTTATACCCTTTAGTTTTTGTTTTTTTCATTTAAAAATACTTTTAACAGCAATTCATACTTTTAATAGTTCGATCACTTGTATTCGATGTTTAGTGAAAGTAAAAGTTCGATTATATGATATAGAACCATTTAAAACAGCCCTTTTATTATATATTTTTTTAAACCAAAAACTTCATTGCCGAGAATCATCTTGGAGGCACGCCGTTAAGCATTATCGTCACTCTGTCTCCATTACCATAGCAACCTGGAAGCATCTGTTTCTGTTAGTATGGCTGTGCACTGCATAACAGAGGCTCGCAATGTAGCTGAAGCAAAGCTTCACTTCACTGCATCTTCAAGCCTAAATTCCCTCCCTTTCAGAGAGGCAGCAGCCAGAAAAAGAATGGAGAGCAAACAGATAAAAAAAACTCCCAACAAGCCGTCACAACAAGATATAACACATTCTTCCAGCCTTCTCACATCTCACTCAGCAGATGTATAAAAAAATTATTCTCTGCCAAAATATCCCAAATCACAGTTTTATCCACCCCTTCCCCTGGATCCAGGCTAAAACACCAAATGTCTCTTCCTAATACACAAGCATCAGTAAACTTCGATCACAAGCCACAACCCACATCTTCCCAGAGATGAAAACGGCAACATACAACAGCTGCCAGACACAGCTACATCTAGACACACCATGTCAGGCTTAATCAAATAGCACTCAAAGCTATGATACCTGCCATAATTGATATTAACTATGTTTAGAAAGAATACTAATGACATTTGTACTAGCTGCCAGACACAGCTGCATCCATGCACACCATATCAGGATTAATCAAACAGCACTCACAGCTGTGATCCCTACCATAATTGATATTAACTATATATAGACAGAATAGTGATGACATTTGTACTAAGAGCTTGCAACTATTTTTTAACCAGGATATACATGACATTTCTAAATCATACTTTAACTGAAGAAGGCATTAGTCTCCATGACAGCATTTTTTTTCAAAACACTACTGTTACTGCTATTATATATGATGTTAATTTGTTACATTTGAGTCTGAACTCTGATGACTGGTACATTGTTGAATTAGTTAATTAATTGCATAAATTATTGTAAGTAAACTCAATGAAAAATTAACAAGATAAGTATTCATTCAAGTAGAGGAATAGAAACTTCTATTTTGTATTATATGTTGATTTGTTTGGCTTATATATACTGTAAACAGTAATCCATCTTGACCTACCTTTGTTTGTGAAGAATTATTCAACTCTTTGAACATTCTGAGTAAATCATTACTGTTTCTCATTTGTTAAAGAAACCCTCCTTTTTTAAATAAAAACAGATGACAAGTGATGTACCATATGAGTTGATACTTTGAGAGATGTAATTGTAAAAGTTATTTTTCTGGGACAGCTGTCTTGGAATCAGTTTTTTGTTTCTTCTTTCTAGCATCAGTCCAAGGATTTGTTACTTTTATTATTTTAAGAGTGGGGGCCATCCATTCCATTTCTTCTGGGATAGACACTATGTTGTTGTTTTTGTTGAATATAGTAGCTTCTTCTAAGTCATTAAAGGTTCTCATCTCATTGGCAAAAAGTATTTTTATCTTGGCTGGAAAGGCCTGGGTAAATTCTCAGTGTTATGAAGAGTTGAACTGAAGATTCGCTGTTTTCGTCTTGATGTTCTCTTCTTTGATCATGCGGGATTTTGATATTATCAGGTAGACCTATATATATATATATATATATATATATATATATATATATATATATATATATATATTCATTCTTGTTTAAGAGATATTGTCCACAGATTATGACTTCATTGTTATTAGTTTCACAGTACATTATTTCTGAAAATAACACAAGTTTAATGTTATACATTTCTATTCTTTAGCCTTGTTGGTCATCACTGTTTATTTGTACTGAACTGAAAACAGAGGGTCTTGCTTAAGGAATGTTTCTTCTCAGAGTATTAGCAAAGTGGATTATCTAACTAACTAACTAACTAACTAACAGACTACTTTGACTGGGCTTGAAAACTTTTTTGACCACATAAACTAGCGTAAACAGCCTGTCAGAAGTAATATAGTCATAGTCATAACAAGAATAAGAAATCATTGTGCTCAGCCTTAACATACATCACTCAAGTATATGTTAAGTAACTGAAATTGATGTGTCTGGTTGTGAGATTAACAAAATAAAGGCAGCTAAATTCCCTATTACAAAGATTTTGATCCATTACATTCAAGCCTTTCTCAGTGGTTGGGTCTTTGTAATTAATTCTTTATGTAAATGATTTCACTTTATATTACACTATATCGAAAGCAAAATGACACAGCAAAAGTAAAATGTCTCAATAGTGAGGCTAGATGAACTGCAGAAAAAAAGATAAATCAGTCATAATGCAATTAAAAACAATAAAAACACGCTGTCCTCTAAGTAGATAATATTTTGACGTATGAATTTCCTAAAAAAATTAGCAACAGTGTTCCCATTTGTAATGCACTGCCCACTTTGGTGTAAGTTCTATTCACCTTCATAAGTAGCAATACATAGGACACAAAATGAAATAATGACAAAAAAGTAGATTGCCTTCCTTCAGCGGACTTTTACACATAGCAGTCTGATTTTACATTCTCATTAGTGTGAAGAATTATCGCCTTAAATTTCTTTTTCTTTCTCTCTCTCTCTCTCATTCCCTTATTTTTGCCCATATGTAGGGTCTATCTGTCTATCTATCTATCTCTCTAACTGTTTATTTATTGAGTTTGTTTACCAGGAAAGTGACTGGGTACAAGACTCATTTTCAGTGTAGGTCCAGGGATAAAGGCTCCAATGTACAAGCAATGGTAATAAACAGAGTGACACTAACATTCGAAAGGTAATACTATACAAAAGTCATTACAACATTTTCCAAATGAGGAAGAACTGCAATTAAAATTTGCCAGAATGTACAGACAGTCATATTGTTGCAATTTTCAACAGAAAGCAACATGTCTTACAAGTGATATATTGGTGAGTGGGAGCTAGAGTTGATGAATAGAAGATAAGGGTAGTCAAAGGTGAATGAGTATAATAAAGGGGGTAAAAGAGTAAGTTACAGTGCAGGCCAGAGGAGGATATGCAAGGAGTTGAGCAGGGATAAAGCTGAAGAGGAGTATTTGCTAATCCGGTGCACAACATTGGCAGTGCCAGGAGCTGAGAAAGTAAAACTTTAGCTGTAGTTTGAAAGCAAGCAATCCTGTCTTACCATTAGGGGGATAGATTTCTAGGTTTCTGTCACTTGATTTGCATAGTGGGAACAGACTGCAGAGTTATTATGTTTTGATATATGCAGGAAGTCCTGTCAAAAGAGTACACATTCTGGATGGGTTGTATAAGGTCTATTATGCTCTATACGGAATACATCAACATACATGCACACACGTATGCATATATATATATATATATATATATATATATATATAGAGAGAGAGAGAGAGAGAGAGACAGACAGACAGAGAAAGAGGAAGGAAGGAAACAATGAAAGAAAAAGAAGAAGACATTTTAGTCTATATCTTTACCCATTAGCTGGCAAAGCAGAAAAGTGAACTATCCTAAAGAGCAATTGATTCTTGTGTTTTATGCAACTCTGTGGTGTTAATTTATACTCTGTTTCTATGGAAATAAATTCTTAGAATAAAACTACAAGATAACCAGTGTTCTCTCATCAGATTGCAGCAATGAAAAGGTACAGGAAACAGACAACAAGTTAGTTCTTTGTAGGTACATGGATTTATTTGTGTCAGGAAATCAGATAGTTCACACAAGTAATATTACTTTCAACTTCATGTCTTCTTAGAACAAGTTTATAAC
Source organism: Protopterus annectens (assembly GCF_019279795.1). Classification (NCBI taxonomy): domain Eukaryota; kingdom Metazoa; phylum Chordata; order Ceratodontiformes; family Protopteridae; genus Protopterus; species Protopterus annectens. Next base: position 1,465,986,032 of record NC_056728.1, on the reverse strand, counting down.
AATCTCTGTATTTAATATTCTGCCAGTCATTTTTTTTTTTATTGACGAGCACTCGTGTTCTCTCCATGTTTATTTTATAATTCAGTATAACATGAATAAAGCAATACAATTAGCTTTCGCTGAAAAAGAATTTCAGTTCATACTAATTGAAAATCATGAGCTCATCACCTTCTGTATTGCTGAACTAATCAGAGAGGTCACAGCAGCTTTACAGGTTTGTCTACAAGGTCTCTGGTAGAAAAAAGGCTGTATTATCTCACACAATCAGAAATGGGATAACATACTCATACAAAAAAACAAACATTTTTTTTCTCTCCCTTTAATTGCTGGTTGTCACTTGAAAGAACAAGAAAAACATGTAAGCACTGTACTAATGCTGCAGATGTCAAGCACTGTAATTCAGCAGCCTTTTAACAGAAGATAATTATTCAAAATGCTTTATGTAAATGTAAGGGCTGAGACAGTCTATTTTAGCATCTCCTTCTCCTCCATCAGTTTTTTTTTATTTCTACTTCTGTAGCTTAAGAAAATAAATTCAATTTTTTTTGCAACTTCAAGTTCCTTGAGAAATACCAAATGCAATAAGCTTAGGATTTTACATGCTTTCTGTAAGAAGCACCAGAAGTTATTCCATGCTAAACTGCATACTTCATCAATGTGAACAAATGTTTCAAATTGCTAATGACACGTTCATTTGTCATGATGTCTTTTCCAATCAAAGAGATGCCATTTAAAGTGACAAGCCCTATTTATCCACCTTTATATGTGTCTATCTAGCTATCTAGCTAGAAGCCTGACATTATCTGAATTTGCTGTTCATTTCCAATTATCATTATATGTATGTGAGGTACTTACGTATTATCGCAACCAGATTTTTGTGGTTGTGAAAAGAGCATACCTGCACAAATAGAAGTGCAGGAAACACTTGAAATGGTTATTGTGAGTTATTAGAACTGGAAAAAAATTGTACATTACTTTTAGGAGCATGAACATTTTAAGAAATCCTCTTCCTGTTTTGCATGCCTTACACATGCATGCCTGAATCACCATGGCTGCTATCGCCCTGAACTGAATTCCTCACTTTCGTGAAAATTTCATTAATAACTGATTAGAGTCCTTGTGTGTAGTAGGTAAATACCTCAAACACTTCTTAAAATAATCCAAAAACTTTTTGACACAACTGACAGCAAATTAATTACACATCTGTGTTACCCAAACAAATGAATAACAGAACTTTGACAACATTTGTTGCCACAACAAAGAAATGTGCAGCAGGCGGACTTAAAAATAACATAAATGCACGCATTGAGCTGCAGACAAAAACATGAGCAGTACTTTTTTTTACATTTTATTGATATCACTACATGTGAAAAGACTGTTGTGTACACATTACTCAACATTTCTACAACTGTAATGACCATATTTTGTAATTGTTAGGCAACTGCCATTGCTGTTAAATATCTGGTTGCGATAATACGTAAGTGTGTGTGTGTGTGTGTGTGTGTGTGTGTGTGTGTGTGTGTGTGTGTGTGTGTGTGTCTGTGTGTCTGTGTGTGTGTATGTGTGTGTTATATATATATATAAATATATATATATATATATATATATATATATATATATATATATATATATATATTTATATACATACAAACAAGAAAGCATAAGCTGTTTGTAGAAAAATGACTGAAGAGACTTTAAACTCAAGACTTATAGAGGTCATTTAAAAGTATGAGTACCAGTGTCTGTACTCTTGCTGTTCATTTCCTGTATTCTCATTGTGTGAAAGTTCATTTTGAGAACAACTTTAGAAAGAAAAGCAGTACTCTGCTATCGTATAGTACGACAATAGGAAAAAGTGCATCATTTCAGTATCTCTCCCATCCACATCTTGTTTAACTTTTCATGTATTCTCATTCTTCTGGTAGGATTCAGTCAGCCCCTGTGTTCCACATACTGACTTCAGCTACTTTGTTGTTTTTGTCTACCCCAACCTATTTTACTAGTTGTTGACATTCTGTGTAACTCTTACTCCAGGCCTACCCTCCAAACTGAACACTATGTTCTTTTACAGATGTCTAAGCTCAGATGCGTTGTCCACATTCTTAGCCCATGGACTCCTGCCTTTTAACTGCTGTATGTGCCTGGGTTTGCACTGGACAAGGGCCTTTTCAGACTTTCTTTTGTTCCCTTTCAGTGTAGCATAGTATAGAACTGTAATAATGCAAAAAAAAATGTTGGACCCTCATACAAATAAAGTGGCAACAGGACCAGTCACCAATAGTGGCAGTGGTAGAGGGTGAAGATCAATGAACAAGTATGCAATCTAATAAAAAGATTGTGACATTAGTACTGAGACCCACTAAAATATGGCTGGCGTAAGTGGCTGGCAAAATAATTGGTATAATTCTAGAGAAACCCAGCATGTTTCAGCATGGAACGAGATACTTCAGTGTCCTACATACTTCCCAAAGGATGTCCTGCACTTCTCATTCAATTGTTTCTGCTTACTGGCTTAAGCCATTACTACTGCCATAGTGTTCTTTTAGTTAAAGTTCAGTTAATGAACATTCTACTGTAGCACACATATCAGTATCAAAACAGGGTCAGTTTAAGGTGGCTCTACTGAATGCCAGCGGTCCAAACAACAAGTTGCCCCAGCTTGAGGCAGGTCAGAGATTGGAAGTTATCTATATATGTGTGATCAGTAAAATATGTTTTAAATGCTGAGAAAGCATTCCATCCCTCCATAGGTTTACTGCCTACCATGCCTTCAGACTCAGTGGAAACTATCGTACCTTAGCAATATTGTAAGGGAACACATCACCTCAAGAGAGATTCCCAGAAACTCACAATTTGAACTTATAAAATTCCAAATCAAACAAAGCAAAATCAATTAATAGTTTATCGTCTATAACTAGACCCCTTCTATGGCCTGTGAAGTCCAAGGTAGTTTCTTAAACATCATGGATAGTCTCCCCATAAATAATAACTTTGCCGTTCTGGGAGAGTTTGTTTACCCATCAATTGGCTGGAGTGCCTATATCACCAATGCAGGATATGCCCAGCAGGTTTTAGATCTAATAAGTTAAAATTCAGTGCACCAGATTGTCACCTGCCCAACTACTGGACAAGATGTTCTTAATCTGGTACCTACAAATGTAGCATCATCATGCACAAATCCCCCAATAACTCCCTCATCAATTAAGACCGACCATAAGCTGGCAAAATTTTCTCTCAAACTAACTACACTTTCTGAAATCAATATATCAGAATTCAATGATGTCAAGCACACAAATCTCAAATTCCATGAGATGACAACATCACTCCACTCTAAATGCTGCATCAACAGATCGACTCCCCCAAGATTTACACATGCATTAATAAATGTATAAAATTGTCAGTGCCAGCCACAGCCAACTATAATGGGAAATTTAATTTCAAACCATCCTGGCAATTTGCCATCTTAAACAAAATCTGCAATAAATGGAAAACAAACATAGCTCATTAGGGTTTACAGCAGATCTGAAGGCTCAGAATTCAAGGAAATATTAGGAATTTGATTAATAATAATAATAATAATAATAATAATAATAATAATAAACAATTAGGTCTATGTAGATAGCCCATGAACTTAGGTTGGCATCTGAAACAAAGGACAATTACAAATCCTTCTTAAGTTATGATAGAAAACTAACAAATAGCATTTAACAGTGTGCAAATGGCAAAACCTATTCAGACTTAATAGACATTGCTAATATCACAGCAAAAAAAATTAGTGCAGATTTCCCTTATGAGCTGACTATTCAATGCTCTACATTCCCAGTAGCTCTCAAACACCCCATGATTGTTAAGCAACATGTACTGAAGGAGCTGTACAAGATTTAAGAACACTTCCTCCATGGCAGCAGATGACATGGCCAGCTGTATGATAAACAGTACCAAACTCACTCTGGTGGAACCTTTCCATAAGCTATTTAAACTGACTCGGACTAAAGGTTCAGTCATAGAAATATGGAGTACAGCATGGGTGATGGCACTCCATAAAGGTGCTCTGTTGCCTATCTTGGAAACTATAAGCCCATCAGTCAAATGAGTCTCATTTTTAGGCCAAGGATCACATAACAGAGTTGATTAACAGTGACAACATCTCATCAAGGTATATCTGTAGCAGTCTGGTTTTGTAAAAGGTCAATCCTGTCTAGTGATCCTTGTTAAGTTGTTTACAACAGTAACACATTCTGTTGACATTGATCAAACTCTGCACACAGCTTATCTTGAGCTGGCCAAGGCATCTAAGAGCAACAATCATCATAGCATAATTTATAAACAAAATATACTGCAAATAGATCCCCATGTGGTAAGATGGAAAGTAAATTGGCTAAAAGACAGAACTCATGTGCAGGTGAGAAGAGCAGTGTCAGAGAGCATGAAGATGCTAGTGGTGTCCCACTGGGCTCAGTGCTGCGACCATTATTGCTCAGTATTTAATTACAGGCTTAAAACCGAGATCTATAGTTAATCAAGTCTGCAGAAGATGTCATTTTCAAATCCCTCTAGAAGGAAATTACATGTATAAATGCCAAGTGTAGTAAAACTGGGCTGTTTTATCTTGTGTTCAGCACAGGTGATTAGCTATGGCATCAGTCTTTTCCAATCAGCCAAAGAAATGCAAGTATGGCTATTAGTTCCACCCGAGCCTCAGGGAACAAGTGACGTAACAGATAAATCTGTGAATGAGAGTGAGCATCACCTAACCTGTTAAATTTACCAGGGTTGTCTTTAACAAAAAAGATAGATTCATTTAGAAGTTGTGTAGAGCTAATGCCCTTATTTAAAGATTGAACTCAGTTAGCTTTAGAAGACTGAGAACATGGACCACCATCATGTTGTTTGAATTAAACATTATCTTTTGATTGGAAAACAAATCCTGACACATCACTGAAGCCACCAAGGCTGGCATTATTTCAAAGAAGGTATTGTCCTTTTTAATTTCTATGTACCAGGCCTTAGCCAGTGGACCAAAAAACGATGATCCTTGCAGCACACCCCCATACCCAACTCACTAGCAGTGTTAGTGAAAAGGTGCAAAGCCTGAGAGCAAATACGTTTACATTGCCAAAAGGGAACCCCACTGAAACCTACTAAAAACTGGGGCCAAGTAATGAAATGTTTTGTCACTCTCCTGGTTACACTAACCTGATAATATTTCTGCCAGCCACCATTAAGAAGGATTGTCACCATACCTCTCAACTGTCCAGATTTTCACAGAATGTCCAGATTTGTATCTCTTATTTTTGGTCTGTACCTCATGAAATTTCTGGTTTTCTGGATTTTTGTGTCAAATCAATGAGGATTGAATTCATTATATAATAACAGGCATCTGAGCTTCAGACTTCATATCCTTTAGAAAATGAAATGAATAATAACACAAGAGCTTTCATTTTATCAACTTTTTAAGTTTATAAGAGCAATACTTAAAAATTGTCCCTATTTTGAGGCTTTCTCCTTCCTTTATTTTTGGCTTTGTCCAGATTTTTTGTGCTAAGAGGTTGAGAGGTATGATTGTCACTAATTTTGTACATGTTCCGCCTGGTGCTATGGCCTTGCAAGCAAAATTGGGAAGGCCCAACAACTCCATGACTTCTGAAATTGTAACCTTCTTGGACTTGAGAAATGTGTCTATGAAGAAGTTAATCTTGGAAATCTTCACTGAGTGTCAACTTCCTATGCTATTTATGAGAATGTTTAAGAAAGGCCAGCATACTTATCTACCACAAAAGGCACTCATAGATCCTGACAAAGCTGAATGAAAGTATTCAGCTCTGCTTTAACCCTGGCAAAATTGGAATCCATCACAAGGAGACCCTCGAGGTAGTGAAATGCAGATTGACAGGAGCTTTTTGCCATCAGCTCTAAGGTAGTGCTGTACTGAATTTCTCAAAGGTGGTGCAGGCCATGACACAGCCCACTGGCATGGCAGTGCTGAAAAAGACATTTTCTTTGTATAAAATTCTTAATAAATGCCTAAAATGCTTCCAGATAGGAAGCAAGTGAAAGGCACTCTCAATGTCCAGTTTACCCAACCATGGGTTAAACAATCTCTTAATGGTGGCAGTAGCATCATCTAAGGACGTTTATATCACCACTGCTTCATCTCTAAGGAAGTTTATATCACTATTGTTTCATCTCTGCTAATCCATTCATTGACAGCGCCTCTGCAGAAAGGATAAATAATGGACCAAATTAATCACTAATTCCTTCTTCTTTGGCATCAGTCCTAGGGGTGACACCTTTAAGGAGGAAAAATGGCTTTCATCAAAAGCAAGTCTTAGTGAAGAGAATTAGGAATGGAGTGGTGGAGGGTGGACACTAAATTGGATTATAAGACCAGAAAATGTTAACTTTTTTATGCACAAGTACATGCTTTTCTTGCATAATTCAGGATTTTCAGTTATTTGGTGACTATCAAATCTAACAATTTTACTTGAATAAATCAGCGAAAGTTATAGTAATAATTTAAGCATCTTTCCTACAGATAAGGTTCCCGATCATTAATTGAATATCTAGAAAATAAGTTTTTTTTTCATTTTGAGGAAAATACTTGAAAGAAATTGAGAGTTGAAGACTAATGTTTATGGAAAGTTTGGAAACTGAAATAAACATGTGAGCTTCATTACTGGACATACCAAGGTGAATAAGTTGTTGCTGCTTATCCGTGTACATTATATGTTGAACTATCTACTAGTTGGCAAGGAGAACAGGTATATAAACTACATGTATTCCTCAAATACATTCAGAGATGGTAAACACAACCTATGTACATATGCCATAGTGGTCACTTTGGCAATCATGGACCAAGTTTCCGTGACTGGTCCATCAAGATGAGTAACTTGTGGAGTACATACTAGATGAGAACAGTATATTGTAAATAATGGAAGGCAGCATGATGGACTGTCATCTCCATGTTGAGATGAGAGGAGGTAAAAAGTAGTTGGGAAGATTTGGGGGGGGGTTAAGGTAAAAAAAAAACATAATGAGCCCTAACCAGCTGTGTTTTTGCTAGTAAAAATGTGGGATGCAGCAAACTGGTGTAGATGGGAGATGAATGAAGGAATCACTTGGTTGAGGGAAATATGGTAGGATAAAAGATGGGATAGCAAGATGAAATGTTGTGGAAGTGGTTTGGGAAATGTGCTGGGAGCTAAGAGGTATGGTTACTGTTAAGAAAACTATAGGTGGTAGGGAAAAGCAAAAACCAGGGAAGTATACATGTGGACTAGATGCAACAAAGTTAAGAAACCCTAGTGAATTCCAATAGAAGTATTGAGACAGCTATAAGATAAACCCAAGAGTTTATAGGGATTTAATTTCCTGTACTGTGTGGAAGTGGGAGGGAAAGACCCCATTCCTGGAAAGATTTACTGGAGGTCCTTTGTGAGGGGCAGATGCAGAACAAAATAATGGCTTTTTGTAAAAAAAAAAAAAAAAAAATTGGGACGTTATGGGGCCAGATTCCAAAAGGATTGCTGTGGACAGCACAACACACTGAAGGAAGACATCAGTGCATCCTCGGTATAAGTTAATCCATAACATATGCTTAAACAAGACCAAGTATTAAGCTACTGAGTGGGAGCTAGCATATTCAATATATGGTAAAGCATTTCTATTCTATTCTATTCTATTCTATTCTATTCTATTCTATTCTGTTCTATTCTATTCTATATAATGTATTTGCATACTGGGTGTTCTGCACCAGGTGCTGCTTTTTAAAATGAAAAGCCTGCCACACTGCAGATATATGTTCAAATTTGGAAAAAGAAAAATAGAATTATTTACCACTCATGGTATGTTCGGCAGCAGTTAAAATACAGTTTGTTGACATTATTTCTTCATTGCAGAAAAATGCAACTTTTCTCCTTTTGTCTGAGGCACTGAAGGCATTCTGGCTTGGCCTACACAGTTTGTACTATATACGCTGACATTGTTCCCCATCCCTGTAGATTTCTGTGCCGGACATTTTAACCTAAAATTTGAGCAATAGCTCATCTTTTACACTGGTCCATTTCAAAAACCTGCTGATAATAGTTATTGATTGATTGATTGGCATTTGATTACTGTGAAGGTCCAAATGGGTAGGAGCCCATTTTCAGTGGATGCCCAGGGAGTAAAAAGACAAAGTATATGAAACATTATAAGAACAATAATTTTATAATCTTCAAAAAATGTAAAAAACATCTACAGTTTTAATAATCATACCAAATTACACATAATATGAAAGCATTCTTTAAGAATATATGCAAGTTATATGACAATTATTTAATATTTAAAGAAATTTCAGACAGTTTATAGAGAAATTAATGGCAAGTTAGTATAATACAAACAGGAATTGCAATAAAAAGTGAGGGAAAAGCAGATTTATGTTATATTTAAAGAGACAACCAGGGAGAGAAATTGATAGAAGTCAGGAAGTGAGTGAAGGGGAGACTAAGAAGGCATAAGGTATGAACAAGGACCTGCTCACATTTAGGGATATAATTTATCCTGGTGTTGAGCAAGTATAGATCCAGCTTTTCACTAGGAAGTCTTTCAGAATGATTGTGAAGGATGGGAGGGAGGGTTTTGAACTGATGAGTACAGGTAAGGAGTTCCAGGCCTTATAAACCTGGTACAAGTATGGACAATGACCAGGCGATATGACAGATTTGTGGACAGACAGGAGCTTTTGGCTATTGGATCCTAATGACTGACTGAAAACATAGTTGTGTAGAATGTTATTTAGTGCTAGACAAGCAGATAGATTCTGGATAATTTTATAGGTTGTAAGAAGCTGTGTATATGTTAGCTGATCGGGTAGTTCACTCCAATTTAGGCTTTTTAGTGCTATAAAGTGGTGCAATCTGAAAGGGTATCTGCTGCAAATTTAGCAGCTTTGTTATAACATTGTTCAAGTTTTGATTTCTGTGATACCTGGAGGTTAGTAAAGATGGGAGCACCATAAAGAAGTGTGTGGAGGAGATAAATAGTGGTAAGTGTAGTTTTAATTGAGTCGGTGAGAACGTTTTTGGCTCTGTAATGCATCCCTAGTTTCTGATGAGTTTTTCTTATGCAATTTTGTATATACAGGCTGAATGTATGCTTATCATCCACTGTCATCCCTAATAATTTGCTATGATAAGTGACTTCAGTGATTGTATTATCTAGAGAGGACTTTAAATTTTGTCTTTTATGAAAGAGGAATTTGATGTAGTGTAGTAGTTTAGGTTTTTTAAGGTTTGAGCATGAGTTGTGAGTTGCAAAGCCATGTTTCAGTGGCTGCTAAAGCTACCTGAGTATTTTTTTTGGAGGTGTGCCATGTTGTCAGATGTGCAAATGTGTGTGGAGTCATCTGCCAACTGCATTAAGGAGGTCTGCCATTTGGGACATGTGGAGGGTGATGGTGAGAATCTTAAAGCGGAGGAGGTCAAGGATAGAGTCTTGTGGTTCACCAGTGATGAAAGTGAGGTATGGAAAGAGGGTGGGTTGCCATTTTACTGACTAATACCTGTTGGATAAGTAGCTTTTCAGCCATAGAATGGTGGGCTGAGACAGAGAGAGAGAGAGTGACCTAATGAGGACATTTGAAGTAGAAGTTTGCTGTGACAATCTGTGTGGAAGGCTATGTGAATAAATGGGACATCCACTTGCCCAGTGCAGGAGTGCAAGGTCTATCTTGTTCCACATTTCTGTTTTCCCTCTTCTACTATGTTCAGTTTTATCACCTTGCAATACAATGCAGGTTTTTCAATTAGGTGGGGACATTTCTTCTGTCTATGATGCCATTAGACTGTATGCTTGACTATCATATATGAATTGTCACTCACTTTTGCGGGTGTGTAAATTGTATATGCTTTACACCTTACCTTGAGATCAACATTTATGTGCAGTGTATACCATAAGAAATATATCATAAAAAAATAACTCTAGAAAGCACACAAGGTAATTTGCATGGCATGATGTAAATTCAGTATAATGCTGGAATAACTGATGTGCAGGGAACCCACAGAGACATTAGAATACAATTGTCTTGAATTTGGTTAGATAGCACAGCAAAATGAATACATGGGAAATTCAGACATGTGACTTCACAATTCTTATATTAACCTAGAAAGAAATAAAACATTACAAAAATATTGATTTCACATATTCAGAGATAAAGCATGTAACATAATTTTGGCAAAGCAGCTATAATAAACAGGTACATATCCTTAGTAAACGACAGGCTTTTATTAGTAAATGCAAGGGCATTTCTTCGGGTATGATATTAATTAGAGAAATACTACACCTGAGTGGTCAAATCTGTACTCACACTGTGTAGAAAAAATCTGGAATACAATCTCTGCACCCATCAGGACAATACATAGCATTCATTAATTTAAGCTGCAAATAAAATAATTCCTCTTCGACTCCTGGATTTCCGCATGCTGCTCTCCTGGAAAGAATTCCAGTTCCTCCTTCTCTAATACCTATATACACCCTATCTCTTGTTTTCCTTATTTATTTCTGTTACTGTTATTGTCCATACTCTTAATCTTGTTTTTACTCTTTATTTCTCCTGTCTCCCACATTTATTCCATGTATCACCTCTAACAAATACTTAATTCTCACTCTCCCCTCCCTTCATCTCCCCTTCCATATCAGTTATTTGAATGCTCCATTCTGACATTTGCTTTAAGAGTGAGTTTATTAATCACTCATAATATGTCAACATTGTTTCAATGCTACACGCATAGCCAGCCTTAGGCATAGGCTAACTAGGCGGCCACCTAGGGCGCCGCTGTATCAGGGGTGCTTTTCCAGTATTAATTTGGTGTAGGTAGACCAGGATAGGGGGCACTGGGTGGTGTGGTGGGGGGCGCAATGGAGCCCTTTTGCCTAGGGCACCAGTTGACCTAAGGCTGCTCCTGGCTACATGGTATATATTTATCTTGTTTTACTGATAGCATATGTGTATTAATCTACATGTCAGATGTGTATTAATATTAGTATTAATCTTTGTACTTACAGTATTTATTATGCTAGTTTTCAGCTGTGTACACATATCTTCTGTTCTTATATTTGTGGATCTTTTCATCCCAAGCCGCCTTTAAAAACAAATCAAATTAACCAGTCAAAATTTTCCATTAAACAAATGTCAATAAATACATACATGTGGCATAGCTTAATGGCAACAACAGTAGCAGATTAAGGTAACCTACTTACTAGAGCCCAGTCCTGGGATTCAGAAACATGTCTAAAATGGCCACATAATGGCTAACACAGTGATGATGAGTTAAGCAATGAAGTTCCAAAGTATTTATTAATTGAGAAGGAATCATTAAGTATCTTGACTATTAACTAATTAAGAAAAATGTGCACATAAATGGCAATGTCAGTTTTATTCAATGAATTAGGGAGGGTGAGGAAGAATAGAAAAGTCAGAAAGGGGGAAAACAGCATAAGAATGCAAAGAATGACACAGAGGAGGAAAGGACAGGAGTGGGCAGAGGAGAAAAAGGAAGAGAGTGTGTTTTTGGACAAATGTCTTCTAAGAAGGGTAAATGGGGAATGAGGGGGGAGGAAAGAGTATATAGGGATGGAAGCACAGGCAGACAAACAATCGAACATGAATTACAGAAACAGACAAATAAGGGGAGTGTTTGCACAAAAGTGGAGGAGACTGCGGACAGACACTTATATACAGAGGATGATGTTTGAGAGATTTAACTACAGATATGAGAAGGATGTTATACACAAGGAAAGGGAACATCAAGATTGGTGGATAGGGTATGGTTACAGCTCCATTTTGCACTGCCAGTGGCCAGTCTCCCTAAAACACATCTCAAATATCATACTTATACAGTGTCAGTTGGATAAGGACATTCTCCAGATGCCCATTGCAGGTGTCAAGCCACTAGTCTACAAACTCAATCAGGACCTTCATCAACTCCTGCTGGGTAACATAATGTGACCTAAAGGTGGTGTCACTAGAGGATGTGATAACAACTTACTCTGGGGATCTATCACCAGAGGCCACAAAGGAATCTTCCAGGTCACACTCATTGCATGAGGTATAGTCACCTGATGGAGAAGCAGGCCTGGAAGCAAATGGTCAACCAGTAGGAAAGGGCAGGGCAGGATGATGAAACGGAGACTGCTGTCATGCCACAAACACAGCTGTTTCCTACACTATCTGAAATAGTAGCACAAATTGAGAATATACAAAAATCAAATAGCAATATAAAGGAGGGAAAGAGAAAAAGCAAAAGACAGAGAGAGAGAGAGAGAGACAGAGAGACAGAGATAAAATAAAAGCATTAATATGATGTGAAACAAAAAAACAAACACGAACAATGAAATCCAAAGTAGGCGGACGCACCAGACCACAGCAGATAAAATCATACACAGTTTAATGCAGCAATATAAAACAATATAGGAAAAAATAGGTGAGCGCCTTCGCAGCCCAAAAGCCACTTCATCAGACTTTGGGCTGCGAAAACACTCACCTATTTTGTCCTATATTGCTGCATTAAACTGTATATGATTTTATCTGCTGTGGTCTGGTGCCTCCTTCTACTTTGGATTTCATTAATATGATGTCTGCATGACTATTAGGAATACAGATAGCTACCTTGGAAATAATGAAGACTAAGCATAGAATTCTTATTTTGGCTTTTCCCGGTTAGGGGTCACCACAATGGATCACCTGTCCACTCATGACTGGCAGTGGAGTTTTATGGTGTTGAGTTGCCAGCCTGGCACCCGACCTTCCACAGAAGGCACACACACATGCACGCACTCACACCTAGGGCCAATGTTTAGAGTGTCCAATCCATCTACAGCATGTCTTTGGGATGAAACCAGAGCACTAGGAGGAAACCCACGCGACCACAGGGAGGACATGCAGACTCCGCACAGAAGGCACCCCAGCTGAGGATAGAACTGGAGAACCTCTTGCTGTGAGGTGGCAACACTAACCACTGCACCACTGTGGCTGCCCAAGACTAAGCATAGAATGTGATACATTATTATTAAAAGATGCACAGACAAGGGTGCAGTTGCATATTACCAATGACCTTAGGGAGTTATGTCTGACACTAGCATCAGTAATGTGCTGGCAGACATCAAAGGCCATTTAAGGTGTGTGTGTGTGTGTGTGTGTGTGTGTGTGTGTGTGTGTGTGTGTGTGTGTGTGTGTGTGTGTGTGTGTGTATGGTTATGCCTTTATGGGTATTTTGTGTTGGAAAAGGACAAAGAAATTATGCAAGTAAATTGTCTATATTAATTTAGAAGTACAGTGAGAGATATTTTAAAATTTCTCAGTTTTGTTAGTTTTATAGTTATTCACTTGGATAAAGATGGTACAGTTATCACAACATAATAATACCATAGAGTTATGTAGTGCTATTATGATATCAAATTATTGTGTCAGTTATGACAGTCTGCTTACTTACTCCTGTGTCTGGTGGAGAGACTTCTTGTACATCAGCTTAAGGTGAGATAGCTCTCCTTATCTGTTCAGCAACAAACATGTGAAGGATTGTAAATTTTATGTTCTGCATCGGCCCTTGTACTCATGGGTAAAACTACAATAAAACTGACCTGTTAGGTCTGTTAGGCAGTAGTGAAGAAGGGAGGGGTGAAACTGGCAGCTGCTCTGGGCACAAAGCATTACCGGCTGCGATCAGGCGATCCCAGTCATTCTTCAGTAATAGTGCAAGTCATCTTGTAAATGCTGGTATTACAGCTGCAGTCAGAGCTGAGTGTTGTGGCACACTGTGTAGTCTAACTGTGGCAACTGTTTACTACATTGTAGCAAGCAGTTGTATAGAAAAATAAATATTTGTTGTTGCTTATTTTTTCTTCTTTTTTTCAGGCAAATCTGAGTGCTGTAGTAATCTGTGATATAAACTGTTGCATCTGTTTGCTACATATCTGGCAAACAGTTTGCTACAACTTAGAGAAAAAAACATTTTTTTTTTTTAAAGGTAAATTCCGAGTGATGTAGTGCTCCATGTATAAAGTGCATCATCTGCTTGCTACATTGTAGTAAGCTGATTACTACAGTTTAATTTTTTTAAGATAAATCTGAGAGGTACAGTGTTTTTTTTTTTTACTCCATAAGGGACACCAGATCAGGGAATGGCTCCAGGCACAATCCATTTCACAGATACTCTTGATAGTGTACGATCTGAGATGAGCCTCACAGTGCTGCTTTGGTCATGTGCACAGTGCAGTAAAAGTAAGGCTCTATTACACTTGCTCTAAACATCATCATTAGTAAGGATGTTTAATAAAAGTAGCTAGGAACATTGTTGCGTTTATTCTGTTACAGAAGTTTTCTACATACAGCAGAAATCATAAATTCTGCTGTATTTGAACCACATTCCACTTTTGTGCAATTCTCAACATTGCACTTGAGGTAAGTGAATGATGAACACTGGCTGCAGATGTTATAATACTGCACTTGTACATGAAGTGTAAACCTTTGTTGTTGATTGACTTATGTGATTGTTTCCTTGGGGATGGGAGCTCACTTATCCTGGGTGTTGAGTTGACAAAAGGTGGCTATGGACTGCCCTGAAATGTACGTGGACAGGGGTTTGTCATACTGTATGACATGGGCTTGTGATGTAATTTACACCCTTAAGTGGCACACCAGAAGGTTTGATGTGAGTGTTGTTGGAAGTAGGGTGGTTAGGCTTGGGAATACGCATGGCATCACTTGGCCTCCCTTTAATTTTATGTGTTTGAATAGCAGTACTTAAATGTTATATGTTTCCCTGTATCCCACATTGTACTAGGGAGAGGGGTAAGACTGTGCAGAATTTACTACTCAGTGTGGAAATCCAGCATATTACATGTTTATCTGATGAGTAGCCAGTCGCACAGTATCAGTACTAATGGCTGCAAAGACAGTACTGAAACTTGTGTCTGTAGATGCGTAATTGCAATGGACTATGTAGTGTACAAGCTTCTGTGATGTGATCTGTGACTTTGAGGTGTGCACTACCCTTTTTCAGTTGCTTCCTATGGTAGACTGTGGCTGTGGGAGTGAGATGAGTGTTCTTATTTTTTTCATATAGTGGAGTTGTCTAATAAATACCATTCTTTAAGTACAATGGCCTCTAAATGCCCCATGGGGGTGAGATAAACACATTTACATTTGCTATGAGCCTCATTTTAACAATGTTGCTCATTTCCATTTCGTTGTATTCTCATTTGTGTAGTATTCTTGCCTCAGTATTTCCCAGGCTTGGAAGGCCATGTTTTGTTTCTGAATAAGGACCCCCTTCCTCTGGATCCTCATTTCTCTAGGTTTTCCTATTATGATTTACTTGTTTCTTAAAGACCTCATTAAAAAATACAACTTTTGATAAAATTTCTTCATCAGTATAAATACCTGTCCACAAAATGGTTTGGAATTTCCCAGGATACCTGCAGACAAAGTTACTGACAAAAATCAGATGCATACCTTTTAATTTAGAGCAGAATCTTACCCTAACAGGCTAAGAAATAGCTGCATCACTGACTTTTAATGAAAATTCTAATTTTATGCCATAGTGCACACACACACTATATATATATATATATATATATATATATATATATATATATATATATATATATATATATATATATATATATATATATATATATATATATGTATATATATATATATATATATATATATATATATATATATATATATATATACACACACACAACAAAACACAAGAACAGTGGAGTCACTGAATCCTCTGCATGAACCTTTAATACCACAGGCTGAAAGCACTTAACTTGTGGTATTAAAGGTTCATGCAAAGGATTCAGTGACTCCACTTTTTCTTGCATTTTGTTTGGTTTGTGTCACGTTACACAAGCTTAAGACATCTGGGGCAGTTTTCTTTTATACACACACACACACACACACACATATATATATATATATATATATATATATATATATATATATATATATATATATATATATATATATATATATATATATATATATATATATATATATATGGCTTGCATGCCTATAGCTGAATGTCCATTTGGTTGATGCATGCCAAAGGTGGTGTTTATGACAAAGGTGTGTTTAGGTATGTTTTGTTGAGACATGTGAGTGGAGTTTGGAGGTGATGAGAATGTATTTGCATCTGTTTGAGTGTCAGCGTTAGGGTCAAGGATAGCTGAGTGGCTAGGTTTTATATGTTTGTGTACAAGTGTTTGTATTTTAGGATTAGGGCTGAGGTTAAGTAGGGGGATAGATGTACCCCGGGATTCATGAAGCTTGCACCAGGCGGAGGCGTAGTGTAGGCGGTCTAACACCAAATATGGGTGCCGAGCGATTCAGGTACGATCCAAATCCATGTGCACTACCAGCGTACACCAGATCTGCACAGCTCTTGGCTCATGTATGCTAATCACCCTATGCGCAGTAGTGCAGCATGCAAATGAAGGTACATAGTGATATATGAAGTGGTGCAGGTGTAGCGTAAGCATACAGAAATGTAAACCAAAAAAAACAGTTTCCATTTTTCCAAACAGAACATTGGAGCCATGAAAGCAGACCAAACTTACGTATTACAAAGTTAACATATGTCAATGGCTAAATATACAGCCAATGGCATAAAAAACACCCGCAACACATAAAAAAATAACATTTAATGTCATGGCCACACTAACGCAAAGTACAACGCAAATGGGAACACAAGGAAAATATATACAGATGTCATAAAATTGCAATGTAACAAAAATCATGATTTCGCCATAATAATCAATGGTATGCATGCTACACCACAACCAAGGTGCCTGGATTGCTAAGGGTATGTGACAGTGTTCGGCACGGTAACTATGAATTAGTAGTCAATGCCATGCAAATGAGGCAAGTAATACTGAATTGCAAATGTCCCGCCGGCCTAAGGATGTACCACACAGTGCAGCAGTACAACACTGAGGAGTGGCCTGGAGGTATACATGACATCAGCGGAGAGGTGTGCCACCGTAGCTGTTAGCACATTGGAGCATTGCTAATCCAGGTTTCCCATTGCTAAACAAAGCCGCAGGATATGGGTATGGATGTAGCCATAGCTTTGCTTAGCTGAGAGCACACAAGTTGACCGAAAGCACATATGTAAGTGGATGACAACGTGCCCGAAACCCGGTAAATGGCTGCGCGTGGTTCGCACCGCAGCTGAAACAGGAAGGTTACGAGAAGACAATAAGAAAATGCCGCAGTAGGGTAATTGGAGTACAACTGAGTAATTAACACCTATTAACTCATAGTGGGCCATTGATGGTAGCTAACAAGGCTGCTAGTAGCAACCTGCAGAACAGGATAAGGGAGGTGCCGGATTGCAAAGAAAAGAGAACTGTCACAGCAGAGCAAAGCAGTAAATTGTCTATAGAACACGTTTTGCAACACAATCCTGGGTTGTGAAAGTAGAAAACAAGAAAGCAGGCTGCTGGATGCATGCCTGACAATGGGAGGGGAATCATTTAAAAAATGAAGGCAAGGTCAAGAGGTGATCCATGGCAGCTAAATGTAATTCAACACCAAAGGCACCACAATAGCAGTACCTGAGATAAAACACATAAGTAAGATACTGTGCAGCTCGGATTGTACATACACACCTTATGACATCATCAGCTTCCAAAGCACAATAGTATAAAGTGTGAAGGCACGTCACACACTCGTGTATTCCCAAGCACTGCACCATCAGTGTAAACAGATGGGGAACTTTTACAATGTACATGTTGGGAGCTGCCATAGCTGTGATTCATCAGCATGTGTTGGAGACTGAAGGTGGTGTGGAGGATGATGCTGACAATCACATCAGGCCCTGGAGGAGGAGAACAGTGTTCAGACCAAGGGTAAGCTGCCAGGGGCTAGATGATCTGGAGATAATAGAGCGTTACAGGGTGGACAAGGATACAATACAGCAAATCTTTGAGCTGTGCCGGCCACGCCTCAGAGCCAGAAACAACAGAGGGGAACCCATTGCAGTGGACATGAAGGTATGTGTAAGCTTGAGAATACTAGCCACAGGTACCTTTCAATGGCCAACTGTAGATATCATGGGGATCTCACAGGCATGAGCATCCAGGCTACTCCACCAGTTCCTGGATGCCATGTTAACACATGCCAATGAGCATATATACTTCCCCCAAACTCAGCAGGAGTTGGCCAGCAATATGCGCCTCTTCCACCGTGTGGCAGACAACCCGGAGGTACTGAATGCAATAGACTGCCCGCACATACATATCAAGTCACCACCTGGTGAGCATGGTAGGTGCTACATAAACCACAAGGGATACCACTCCATCAACTGCCAGGTCTTGTCCAATGCCCAGGGCATTATCACGGATGTGTGTGCTGGCAGCCCTGGAAGCTACCATGACCCACATCTAGCATGCCTCACAGCTGTACCAGGTATTTGTCAGGGGGGACATCCCATATGGCCACCTTGTGGGGGATGCTGGCTATGCACTGGAGCCGTGGATGATGACTCCCATCAGAAATGCACACACACCCATGTAAGAACGCCATAATGAGGCACACGCACAAACCAGAATCATCATAGAGCGTGTGTTTGGGATGCTGAAATCATGGTTCTGTTGCTTGGACATATCTGGTGGAACCTTGCAGTACTCTCCAGACATGTGTGCCCACATCTTCATAGTATGTGCCATGCTACATAATATGATCCTGCGGAAACAGCTGCAGCAGGGACATAATGGTAAAGGCCCTCACAGCCCACCGCAATTGCCAAGGGCACCACAGGCACAGAGGGATTCAGACCACAAACACCCTATGCCAGCCCCAGTAGGCAGATGGAGGCATGCCCAATATGCCCATGCCTTGGCAAAGAAGGAACGTATAGCACATACACTGACAGTGTAGGCCCCTACGGACTGACACACTTCTCCACCTGCACACACAGTAAAATGTATGGCACACACACACACGACCACCTGTAAATTGTCATGTATAGGTGGTCTACTGTGTGCATCCTACATAGGCAGCCCTCAACTATTGCACACACAACAGCTATTGGTACAAGGTAAGTCAACACCTGAACAGTAAATTAAGCTAACAGCATGTATTTATACTGTATGTATAGGTTCCTAGGTACATCGGTAGGTACATGCCTAATTGTCAGAGGCCATTCATAAGCCTAGCCAAAATGTGTCTGCTGTCGCCACCCAGTTGATTAACTAACTGTCCCTCTGTGGAGCAGAGCCAATTGCGGGATCCCTGGTGTGTAACCACTGTTCCCCACCCACTCTGCAAGGATTCCCTGGTGTGATAATGAGGGGCTCCATATAATGTAATCAAGGATGTAGTTCCAAAGCATGGGGAGTACCCATGACAGGTATCTGTCACCCCAGCATTCTCCAGTTATAGTTGTGGCAAGGTGTAGCACATTACAGTGTGTGGCTCACTGTGACATGGATTCCCATAGCTGGAGCACATCCATTAAGCATTACTTGGACATACGATTAATAGGTATCATCCATATGCAAACAAACTGAGTTACACATTTGTTTGCAGTATGGAAGAACAGCCATAGCACAGTCCACATACTAAACACCATAACACTTGTACATATCCCAGATGCCCCAGTGGTAAAGCCACTGACTGTGTCGTGCATGTTCCCGGTCCCACGACCTGCAAGAGCTGTTACGTAATTCTGATGTCTCGAATAATGGATGTTGGATGCAGGTCATTAGAGCATGTTTAAGCACGTGTTAGTGGGTTTTTGTGCCGGCAAGTGCCGGTAAGTGTTGTTTAGGTAAGCATTGTTTAAACATGACTACATGGATATGCGCAAAACAGGTCTAACCTTTGCTGAATATCGTGCAGATCATGGGCAAAGGTGCCCAGAACTGCTGATATATGCGTTATTTACCCTTGTACTAAAAGTGCCTTCTCTGAGAGGTAAAACAACCACTACCAAGAGTAGAACACGCGACCATGTACACAATCACCTACCACTAAGCTACCTGAGATGTACCAACGGCAGGTGTGTATTGTAACAGGTTAAAACACAAAAGGGCGGAGTTCGGGAAATAGTATACACCACCATGTACCCAATGAAAGGTGTGTTTTCTCTCTCTCTCTCTCTATATATATATATATATATATATATATATATATATATATATCTAGAGAGAGAGAGAGAGAGAAGGAGAGAGAAAGGGTGATAGAGAGATATATGTCGATATATACGAATATACATATATATGCAAATATATAGATAGGTTAATAATATCTACACACCCATGGAGGTACATATAAATAGGATGCTACCAAATACCGAATGCTTTACATACCGACACGTGTAATCACGAGGCTTAAAGACCGAAAGTCCACAGTACCGGAACACTAGAACCGTGAGTACTATTATCATGATGTTAGGGGACATATAGTTAGTGCTTCTGGTGCTGCGGTCTAGGTAGGTACTGTGTTTAAGTGTGTTTCTGATTGCTTTAGTGTATGTAAGTGTGTGTTCTGAGTGTGGTGTGTGTTTCTGGGGGACTGTAATGCGTGTGTGTGGGTTTGCTTCGTGTGTCTGTTTGTGCTATCTCAGAGGTAGATTATTACAGTAGGTGTGGTGTGGGGGGCACAGCCACCCACATGGGGTGTATATGGGGGCATGGCCACTTGGCCATATGTAGTGTAGTATGGTTTGTTTGGATGTGATGGGTAGCAGTGTGTCTGTGTGTGCATGTGTGTGTTCTGTGTTTGTGTTAGTTCTGGGAGTTTGACTGTCGTGAGTTTGAGTGTTCGGTATTGTGGGGTTTGGGAGTCTGGAAATGGTAATGTGGTTGTTGGAAGTGTGTGCATTCCTGAATCCGTGGGAATGCCGTATACAGTGGGTGAAATCTTCAAATATGTGCACAACATGGACCATAGCAATCACACATTCCAGCATGACCGAACGTTATGACCAAAGGATATGGAGAGTATATATGTCTATACACTATTACAAATATGTGCTATGGACATGAGCTAAAGATAGGGTTACCATCTGTCCCACCTTGCGTGGGGCAGTCCCTCTATGTGCGGTGGTGTCCTGACCAAAATGAGTACAAATACTAATGTCCTACAATCTCGAGATGTTTTGCATGTTCCATATTTAATGTAATTGTTGCATAAAATAGTCATCTGCATCTAAAATACCTACATGTAACAAGAAACAGGATAAGCAAGTAAACAGCTACAAGAATATAAGCTTTTATATAAGCATATATGTAAAGTTCTATACTTTGTACTGACCATGGGTATGTGTCAGCCTCTA
The DNA here is from genome assembly GCF_019279795.1 of Protopterus annectens. NCBI lineage: Eukaryota > Metazoa > Chordata > Ceratodontiformes > Protopteridae > Protopterus > Protopterus annectens. Next base: position 1,465,964,703 of record NC_056728.1, on the reverse strand, counting down.
AAATCTGATGTGTGTCCTGCAAATGTCCCACTATGGCCATTTGAGAAGTTGGCAACCCAAGCCAAAGAGGTTCAGTCACAAACACAACTCCAATGAGTGCAAATATCTGTGACAGAAATACATGAGACAGCTTTTATGTAGCAACATTTCATTACATACCGATGTATTTCCGAAGGGATTGATGGACCAACATCACCTGCATGCTATACAGGAACCAATTAACAATGGCTTAATGAATAAGCCTGCAATAACCATAGTATTAGTCTACTAAATGACAGGTCTTCAATTAGGGAAGGAGCCCTCACACACATATAGAATATGTATAAATGCAGTTCCTACACACCTTCAACTGCTATGTACACCCACCTACATCTCCCCCACACCTGAAACAATTGCAATACAGACTGTAATAACATCACAAACATCCACTCACTCTATGACATCTGCAGAAGCCTTAACATACCTTGTGAGAGAAACACTATAATGGCCCTATGTGAAATTGTTTCTGTTGTACAATGGAATAGACGCCGATGTTACAGGGTTTGGTTGCAATAATCCCGTATCAGACGGCTGCTATAACAGCTACACTCACATGTAGAGCTACATCCTCTAGCCATTACACACAATCCACGGGGGCCATGAAGTTAAAATATCTCTGTGTGTCTCCATATAGCTGTTGCAATTCATCACAAACAACACATCCAGGCCGTCTTCCTCGAAGGTAGGGCAAAGGGGACAACGCCCAAGTGGAGTATTCAATTATACCCCACTGTTGCCATGTAATTGACTAATGGAGTAGCTGCACAGCTGATGTGCATGTAATCATCTACTCTGGAACACCAATTGGTTGCGGGATACCACATGTTACTGGTAGCTACGTATAAAAGGATGGCTTGTCATACATTCAAACCATATGTACATACGAGAAAACCATTAAAACAGAAAACGAATAGGACTTATATTATTGTCAACTCGAGATACTAATAAGGTATGTAGAACACTCAGTATGTTGGTGTCTGTAGTACCTGTTCTGTATTAATTAAAGTGTACGCAATGCATATAGTGGGAAAAGGTATTATGTAGTGATGTATTGTTGAGTATAGTAATGCTTATAGAAATTATGTGTACTGCTGTGGGCCACAAGGTAAACACCTCATACACCACATGGGATGCTACATAAGGACTTTAAACACAACAATTCCTCTCCAGCCGCTGTCAGTGGCAGGGTTTGTCCAACAAGTATGTGCCGTAACAGGGGATAGTATATGTTGATATACTGTAACAGTAGGCATATGTATGGGCTTATAACTAAGAATAACATGTTTAAGGTGGTCCTGCTGTGCAATTATGATTTGCATTGTTGGATATTGTGGCAAAAATGTGAAATGTACAGTATTGTAGGTAGATATGTCTAACATTTTACATAGCATTACTGTTATATTATGCAAACATCAGGTATGTCTATTGGCATGTACAATACACAATAACAAGATACATATGATTTGTATTCACCAGACAGTGTATCAGCATGATAGCTAATTGAAATGGAAGAGCTAGTCAATTATCCATGCACAAAGGACATGTAATAGCTTCATAGGTTCATAGTAAGGTGCTATGCTGTCTGGCCAAGTTAAGCCTAACTACAGTGTTTTCACTTGTGGCACCTCCCTAGGTTAGTGTCCTGTGCCTGTGAACAGCAAAGCCATTTGTTTCCTTCACCTCTGTACAGCAGAGCCACTGCAGTGATCCCTGGTGTACATGTCTGTCTCCCATCCACCCATCGAGGTATCTCTTGAAGAGTGCTAGTGAGTGTCACTGCCTGATGTACATAGGAATCATGTTCCAATGCATGGTGAGTGTCCAGGTCAGGATTGTATCCCTCCAGCACGTCCTAGTCATCATTGCATTTAGGTACATATCCCAGAGCATGTGGCTGTCAGTGGCTTTTGCTTATGTGGAACATATCCATCAGTATTATTTTGGACATAGGCCTTGTATGTTCAACAGAGATCACCTCTGAGTATGCGGTATGCAAATGAGTGCAGTTGGGGTTTCTGTAGTTGGGCTGCATACGTCATCCTTTAGAGGTCAGTATTCCTCTTGGTGTCATAATGTTGTGGTATTTAAAGCCGTTGCTGTTATCTCGTAAGGTACATCCCAAATGGGGTGTTGTACCCTTTAATGTGTTTCATAAGTCATGAGTAGAGAGGCACAGTGGCTGTCTTTGTTCTGGCTACAAACCCATTAGAAATTAGGGTGGCTATGTAGAAGGATATCCACACCACCTTGGCAATATGGTTATCAAAGGAGTGGATGCTATCCACTTGGGTTCTAAGATCCCTTATTATGTCTTATGTATGTAGGGGACTACCACTTATGTGATAGTCCGTGGATGATTGGTGTAATCCAAAGGGGATGTCTATGCACCTTGTGACATGCAGCTTGAGGCCATGTTATTGACACCAGGTATCCGTCCCAGTGACACCCTTATGGATGGTGTCTGTATCAGCTGGTGAATCAATCATGGCCCCTAGTTTGCAGTCGTCTGCAAGCCTATTCAGGGTAAGTCCTTCTGTGCTAGCCTGTACCTCAGAGAAGCATATACCAAACATGAGGGGCCCTATGACTGAGGACTGGGGGACGCCAATTGTAACTGATTTACAGTAGAAACTAGGGTATGCTACCCTCACTGTGTGGGTTCTGTCCGTGAGCCACTTTGCATAACATCTCGTGATGTAGGGGTTGATGTGCAGGTGGATGTGTATGTTGACAATACCAGAATGGGGAACGGTGTTGAAAGCCTTTGAGAGGTCAAGGTAGGCTATGTGGACCTCCTTACCATCATCTTCTGCCTTGTAACTGTCTCAAAGGACTTCACCAGGTTTAGGAGGCATGGTCTGGCCCTAACAAATCCGAACTGGGTGGGATCAAAGGTTTGGAGGCCACCAATGTCTCTGTGAATGAGATCCATGATGATGTGTTCCATAGCTTTGCAGAAACATCTAGTCAGGCGGATAGGACAGTAGTTCCCCTGATCCATTTTGGTGCTACCTTTGTGGAGTGTGATAACTGTTGCTGTGTGCCATTCAGGGGCCACTATGTCTGATGCAAGGCTATTAGTGAATATGGTGCCCAAGTTTGCAAGCCATTTCATTCTGAAGTTCGTGGAAATTGCAGCCTGGGATGTTGTACAGTCACATGGATGCTGTGTTCCTGGCTTTAGAGAGAACAGCTTTGAACAGCGTAGTTGTGATTGCAGGGACTCTGCATTGTTCCTGTATAGATATGGGCCCTTTAGGGTGTGAGAGGGGTGTAAAGTTAGCACTGAACCTATCTGCCAGGATGTTGCCAATATCAGTCGGTTCTGTAATGTTCATGCCTAACTGCTGTATGTCAGAGCAGATGTGGGTATCGCCATCAAGAGTAGTGACATACCTCTAGAATGCTTTGCGGTAGTCCTTGGAATTAGTCACAGTAATGTTTACGTAGCTAGCTTTTGAGGATGTGATAAGGGGTCTCAGATTCCTACTGAGGCTGACCAGGGAGCTCCTCCACTCATGGGATTGTACTCTACTTTGCAACAGTCTCCTCCTTCTGTTGTACATTATGTCCATGGCAGTGAACCACCAGAGTGGCGTCCGTTTTCTGGTGGGTACCGTCATGGCTCTGTTTGGGATAGCATGATCCATGCAGTCGTGTAAGTGCTAATTAAGTGCAGTTGTGTATGATTCAGCAGTTATAACTGTATTGTCCATCTGCACTGGTGTCATGATGTTTACTACTGGTGTCATAAGAAGCCTGAAGTTGGCTTTGTAGAAATATTGTACTGTGTTTTCCATAAAGGGTGTGGTGCTGGGATGTGTATAACAAGGATGATTAGCGTATGTTCGGATCTGACCAACGAGGAGATAACCCCAGGTGTGGAACACCAGTCACACATGTTGGTTATGACTGGGTCTAGGATATTTTTGGCCCTGGTGGTGGTGTGGATAGGTTGATACAGGTGATTGGAGGTTATGAATTGCAGAAAGCGTTGGCCTAATGTGTTGGTACATGAGTACGAATCCCAGTTAATGGTAGGGTAGTGTCAGTCGCACATCAGTAGTTTCTGTTTAAACCCTACTTTCCAGTACACCAAGAAGTGAGGACCGTTAACCATGGGGTATGGTGTGGAATCTGTAGCAAGCTACAATTTGTATAGCAGTTATGGCCAGAGTTAGTTGCACTTGGATTACCTCTGATGCATTGTGCTAAGCAACCAGCCTGGAGGTGTGGATATCCTTGGGAAATATGGACACACCTCCACCGTGGGTGTTCCGGTCCTGGTTACATGACTGAAAGGTGTGGTATGAGTAATAACCTGGTAGTGCAGGGGTGCTCTCAGGAGCCTAGAAGCAGGTCCCACTCACTGCACAGATATCGAAGTGGTCCATTACAAGGAGTGCCTTGGGTGAGTGCATTTGAGATGAAGATGTCAAGCATTGAGTAGCATTACCCTCAGGTTTTGCTTGTGTGTTCCTGTTATGGTGGTGAATATGTTATTTGAACCGTGCCTAAAACAGGCACTATAGGAGCAGCAAGAGCCTTAGCCATTATCCGCAATCCTAGGGCCGACAGGTGCATGCCATCTGTGCCAAAGCATCGTGTTCTGTCGACCATGTCATTCAAAGCAGACAGATACTGGATACCCTTGGAATGACAACAGAAGCATAGCCAATTGTTGAAGTAAATAATTCAGTCATTGTACTGCATTATCAGTCTGGACAATGGCCGAATGCTTCTCAGGGCTAGGACAATACCTGCCTGGGCTGCAAGATCGGAGATCTATTCCATGTCTCTTTACATGTATTCCAGGAAGGTACATCTCAGGGCATTCACACTAACATGGAGAATGACACAGTCATGTTGTACCTGTTGAGGAGTGACCTGACTGCATAGGTTATGTTGCGGATCCTGTTACCCAACAGGCAGCTGACAGTAACTATCAACTTGTGTAGCCTGCTGAGTGGGACATCAGTGTGACTGCCTATAGAGTCCCCTATGACTAGTGTGTTGGGTACGTTATATCGCCCTATTGGTTGTGGTTGATGGGCACACTGAGTCTGTGGGCTATAAGTAATTGGTGTTGTGTTGGGTGATGGGGGCTGCTTGCATTTCTGCTTTGGACTTCTCTATTGCCTAGACAGAGTAGTATTGAGAGGCTCCACAAATGTTGTAGTCTTACTATGTGTGGCCTGTAGTGGTGGAGATCTAGTGAGACTATGTGATGAGTGTGGTGTGGTGCAAATGTTTAACATCCCCACATGATTGTTAGGTTCAGTTTGGTTGGAGAGAGCTTTACCTCCAGCATGGCTAGATATGAGCATCTCCCACAGGTTGTAGTGTTGCATGTTAGGAGGGGAGTATTGACTGTGTACACGAGACAATTTCTATATTGCCTCATGATGTCCATATTCATCATATAGACAGGCAATAACACTGGGAATTGACACTTGGACATGCCTGAATATTTAATTATTTCCCACCAGATATGTGAGGAAAGTGTGTACAAGAGCTGTTTTACTCAAAGCAAGCGGGAAATGGAAGTACAAACAGTGTTTACCTGTAGGTAATGAGGAGGATTGAGTGCTATAGTAATTAGTAGCTCATGTAGTGCTTACATGTTCTGAACAAGTGCTGAGCATGAATAAGCAATACAGATAGGGTGTAGGATAATATAAACACACTGCCCCCCCAACAGGTACACAATCACATATCCATGAACACTACAGAGCCCCTGTAACCATAACTATGATGGTACAAGGTGCACTCAGGCTGCATGTGACCTGTCCACATCCCTGGTTGTATCATACACATTTGGCAAAGCAGTTTGCTCTACATATACACATCATGTAAAACATAGCTTCATGTCAGTTTGTGAAAACACTGAATGGTGCACACCAACAGTTATCACAACCCACAAAGTGGAGACACCACTCATAATGGGATGCACTGCACTACTACCCTGCTGAGTCTGGTCTGAAAGTCCATTAACCTTAATCAACGTATATGTTGTTAGCAGTACAGATGTCGATGACAGTACGGATGATTTCACACTGCATATCATACCTGTGACAGGTCATAGGACATCATCAACCATATTGTGTTCCACCTACACTCAGTATACTAGATGTACCTTTGTATGTCACAGGAGTGTTGTGCCAGTGTACTGTTGACAGAACCAACACTACCAAAGGTGTCTGAGTAATATGTCCATATCACACTAGTGGCAGCTACAGTAAAACAGGGTTAATTCATTGTACTCCCCCTCATTGTAGCCCATACCACACAGACAAATGGAAGGCATCTGCCTATGTAAGTATATAAATGGCTATGACCTAAGAGCAATAGCTGACTCAGTGCTGTGGACAACCTACAGAATGGGCTTTGTGGGTGAGGTGTGTGACATATGTGCACAATCTGACAGCTGCATATTGCACCGTTAGGTTAATAACCCCGTACCCATGAACTACCACCTAGGCAGCAGTCAACATAATTGACAGTGTGTAAGGGAGTGTGCTGTGCAGTTTACCTCCCTGAGCTAGTAACATCACCAAGCCTATTAGGTAGTCATAAGAGGCAAACCTAATCATGACAGGGTGCCATCCATGAACATGGAGATCATTGTACAGCCATACTCATCACTCAAGTGACCAATATCAGATCACGTATCACCTTTAAGGGGTATTGCCCATGTTTGGATGGGCAACACCAGCCTTCACAATCCTCATCTCAAACTATGTAGCATGATGCCTACCCTGCATAAAGACATGTCCAACACTGTGATGTTGGACATGCTACATGTACATATCCTGATCTGAAATACATACATCATGGACATCCACCTTCCTAGTACAAGGATCACCACATGCTGGACAGATCCTTATGCCATACACGTTACATACCCCTGCCATACTATGCAACCCTGTCCAGCAAAGTTGCACATTTCACCTCTGTCACACATGGTGTGATGACTGCATGGTAGATGTATCATTAACCTTCTGGATCAGTTATGTGGCACTGCTTCACCTGGCACCGGAAACATGGCTGTCGGCTACAGATAGGTAACCTTACATCCTATGCTCATACATGGCCCAGGGCATACAGACTACAACATGACCTTGGCTGTACATGCTATAGTTGATAACCATCCCTGCAAATACCATCCGGCTAGCCAGTGTCCCATGTGTATCACATGTGCAACACAGGTGATACATGGCAGGATGTTGAACTGCTGTACAGTGCTGTGTAAATTTATATGGCAAAACACATGCATGTAAAGGCTTCCATGTGCATGTCTGCATTGTCACAGGTCATGTCCATTAAGGCAGTTTATGTGTTGATATGTGACATATACACAGTGTCAAGGTTGACAGCATTGATGTGGACAGATCCAGGCATGTGCTGATAGGTAAGAACACCAGTACAGGCAAACAGACATGCCCACACCAAGACAGCATCCACATGTTGTATGAGCAATGTAATCAGGTGACACACATATATGGTGATAATATCCAATCCCCATTGGATGTCACATGTGTGTGACACAAACATGTCAGTGGTGTTAGTGTCATGGAGATTTGCAAAGACAACTGTTTATATGTAATAAATGTGATACACATGCATGTGTAGGTGTATCTCTGTGCATCTCTGAGATACTGTGACCTGTCTCCATCATTATGTCTTCCAGATATGCCGCGAGCAAGGCTCCCAGCCTATACCCGCTTGTAGGATGAGGCCCTTATACCTTACCTCCAAGACAACTATGATGTCCTGTTTAGCCATGTGCCACACATGCACAGCAGTGGGACGACCTGTGGCAGGAACTTCGCAGGAGGGTTAATGATGTGGGGGGCCATAACCGCACATACCAGCAGGTGCGCAGACACTGCACGGACCTGATCAGATGTGCGAAACAGCGTGCAAATGCAGTCGCCAAGGAACAAGGTGCAACAGGTGGTGGGCCATCAACCCAGCCCCCACTCACATGCACTGAGGAGATACTGGCCAACCTGGGGACACCATCAGAACAGTATCCACAAACCTTAGCTACCATCGTGGAGGTGGGTGTCTCTCAACCACCGAGCCTGAAATTGCCTGGTAAGTCACTACTGTACATATAACTCTTATATCCCATATAGTTGCATGTGTCACTGTACAATATGTAATGTAAAATCATATGCAAGGCTTGTATACACACATGCCTCATACTATAGTATGCTACTCTGTGTATACACACATGTGCATACTCCATAGTATATCCTATTGTACTGGCGAATGTGTTAACATGCACATTGCACCCTGTAGCTGTCATACAGGCGTGGATAATGATCATACTGCTGTGTCACCCCTATATAGGTACCTCTGGCATTCCGCAGAGACAGCAGGCCATTGCAGCTGAGACATTTATAAGTATCAGGCATGTTAATGCACAGATATATTCGCCATGTTACCAGTTAACCCATGTACACATAATGTATGGTCCGGTCACAATATACAGGTTGCATCTTTAATCCATCACACTGGTGACCTATGTGCAATACTTACAAACTAAATGAAACACCAACAATGAAACCTCAGAAACTGTCATTGCTAGATGTGTGGACAGTTGTGCATACAATGGTGGAGGTGTTGTTCAATGTAGGAACATGTACTATACATCAGAACTACACATGTGGGGTACACAAACAGTGCTACACAGTGAGCTGGAGTATGGGCAGCCCAAAGGATTCACCATTGCGGATTATACCCCTGCTATGAGTGCACACATTGTGATGTGCCATCTGACATCTCCATGACATGTAGTGATCCGGAAGCAGCATTGTCTCACTATCCCATAAAACATACCCCACATACCAAACATACAACCCTTTGTCTGCATAACCCTGTGGACAGTGGAGTATATGACATCTATGGGTGTATGTCATATGGGACAACACAGACATGTGAGATAGACGGCCATCACAACCGCTTGGCCAACACATGTTCACACATGGCCATGGAGGATGGCCAGAGACATGTAGCAACACACAGTAGATGTGATGTGTCTGTGTGTACACCCTGTTGTACATTGGCTACACATGGTCCAACTATAGCCTTTGTTGAATGGTTATATTGCAGATGTGGAACACTGGACATCCTACAAGCCTGTGCACAGCTTATGGAGGCGTAACTTCATTCGAACACATAAGATGTGTTGAACATCATGACTGTCACAGCATGACAATAGTCACCTGTACAGCATCCACATACATACACAGACAACCACATCAGGCCACAGATACAGTACATTTCCCTTGCTGCTGTTGAACATCACTGTCAGCTGTGCACCTTGTGTGTGTGGTACACAAATGTCATGTGGGACATGGTGTATTGACAAGTCTGCCATGTGTGGACATGGTTGCCAGGCAGCTAAAATATGTTTGCAGATGTGCAGGGGTGTCATCCGTATGTCCTTCAGTGACCTGTGTCACACATTACACATCGTGGCTTACTGTGTATACACCTCAGCGACGTGGGTCACAATCCACAGTATATATGTATTGTGTATGCACACAGTCATGGCTATGCACTGTGTGTGTAATCCACACTGTATAGCAATAGAGATGCCTCATGATTCCATGCAATGGCACTGTGTCTGTACTTCACACTGTACAGCAATATAGACGCCTCATAATACCCTTCAATGGTCATGCACATCTGCTAAAAGTGCATTTTATCTGTAGGGTGGACAGACAACACTGCAATGTGACACCATTACACCACTGTACATGTGACAGGACACCATTGTGTCAACCATGTGTGTGTGTCAATGCACAAGTCAGCAGATTACGTCATACTACATGCTAATGTCAAGGTCATATGCCACACATCAGCCATGTGTACTGTTAACCTGTGCTGGTCCACATGGTGTAACACAGGGATGCATGCTTACTACCATGATTGTATGAAATGCATGGCTTCTGCTATGACACATGCTTGCTGTTGTTTGCAACCCAGGGATGTATGATAACTACCACTATTATTGTCTGAGCTGCATGCCGTCTGCTGTATCACATGCATGGTGCATGCCTTCTGTCAAATCACATGCATGGTGTGTGTGTGTATGTGTGTGTGTGTGTGTGTGTGTGTGTGTGTGTGTGTGTGTGTGTGTGTGTGTGTGTGTGTCTGTATTGTAATGTAGAGTCTTTGTTTGCTTTCACAGGTGATGTAGGTGCATTATCCTCCTGTGGCCCATCTGATGTTAGTGTCCCCACAGACTCTAGCAGTGATGATGAACATTACAGTACTGTGCACCCACATGATGCAACACAGAAAATGAACATGTACAGGTAATTAGTAATGCCTAAGATCGACGGCATCAACAGGGTAGTAGATTGCATCAATTGGAGGGGTTAGGGGTCCTATCTGTTCACTATGGTAACATACATCCTCAATCCATGGACCAGACAGCGATACATACATACACACACACACACACTGTGGAGTCCACAATTGAATGTACATATGTCATGCACATACCGATAGCTCACATGTGTGTGATACACACCCCACCCCTGTCTATGTCTTGCTTTCTACACTGCAGTATGTGCAGATCTCTACAATAGTGTACAGGGGTGTGAGTAACAATTGGGATGTATTCCCCACCATACATGGCATATATGGACACACAAGAAAACACACATGGCAGTACTGTGAATCAAACATTTGCTATCTTATGATACGTATGACAGACATGCAGCAGTATTGCCCACATTACAATGTGTACCGACGCTACCTTTAGCAATTGTGCTGATATATGCACGCATGAGGTCTAAAGTGTTACAGGTGTCAAGTGATTTACAGTCAGTGACTCCCTGACCACTGTGTAGTTTGTATGTCTTTCCCTTCAATTACCAGAAACATAGCATAGTGTTTGCACATGTTATGGTAGGATGGCTTGTGACACACCTGTGAGCTGTCTTCAGCAAACATCCATCTGCAAAGATGGCCCACCACTTTATGTTCACACATCAGTCCACACCTGATGTACATCTTACCATACTGTCAGTATTTCACCATATACAGTTGGCAATGATGGGGCTGCATTGCAACTGCATGTTGTAGTAAGACACAGATCACCTGCAAACATCAGCTACTGCACGTGCATGGTAGCTGAACGCACACCACTACATGTACATGTGTGTAGGTACTACATTCCTGTCATTTAGCCATGTTTGTAGGCATTGCAATTGGTGGACATGTGTGATGACATACATGACACATGGACTGTTGTATGATATGATAGTTGTCATGGATAACCAGTACAGAGGGAATGTTAACTCAGTCAACATTAATATCACACCTTATGTACTGTTAGCATTCAACAGCCATGGAACTACCTTCCATCTGCATGTGTGTAATTGCTGTAGCCACCTGTCTGCATGAAGGACAGCAACAGCTATGCTATATACATATGTGTTGTGTGTGTTGGGCATGTACATATCCACGGCAGGTACATGTATCTCATATCCAAACATGAGGGTATTTACTGATGTACAGCAACACTCATCTGTTGCAGCTGTATATGACCCAGGGCCCCTGTTATGTGTACAGCCGACCTGGTTATGAACAGTGGTATCATTGCATTGCATAACACATGATGCAACTGTGTCAGCACATGGGTAGTCTGCACAGTTGCTGTAGAGCTAGGTACAGTCCACTGGTCATGGGTCACATGGTGTTGTACTAATATATGTTCTACCACATGTATGGATGTGTGTTGCTGGTGCAAGGAGATGGTGATGTCTGAGGGCTACATCCTAGAATGCAGCTTTTGACACTGTGATATGCACCTGACACATCTGTGATGCCTTTTGAGGGTGTACTGCTCAGTACATACGAGTGGCCTTCATGTACGTGGGGACACCACCACCTGGAGCGGTCTGTAACGGTGTTATGGCCCACATGTCTTTATCCGAGGTATATGGTGGTAGTGCTATTGTGCACAACTGAGCCTTCAGCCAGGTGTTCCTCACTGCACAGATGTCAGTATTCCCCATTGCTGGATCTACATTGGGCAGCTGTGATTACGAACGCTACACATCTAGCACTGTTTAGCATACACATACAATGCAGTTGTCCTCTAGGTGTCAGGGTGTTAACCTGGTCTCAGGACATTCATCTATGAATGGCACTATATGGGTGAAGTAGCCACTACTGGCAGGACATCACCATGGGAGGTATTAGTGTGCCAGGTTTAGATTGGTACATCTAAGGTGACGGACAGCAGCAGACATTGTGTAAAAGATTGGTTTCAGATATATGTAGTGCAGCGTTCATGCTAATAATGACAACTATCAACACCACTGTGCCCTTCCATGTTTAGAATCAGAGTGCATACAAAACAGTCCTTTGCTACTAAGTGTGTGAGCATGTCCAGTATGGCGTTGTGTAGATAGACACATAGTGCATTCCAATCGGCCGTGTGCTACTAAGTGTGTGAGCATGCCCAGTGACACCTTGTATCAGTTATGTGCCTCTATGTGTATGGGCATGGCCACTGTAACCCTGCATAGCGATAGTGGTCGTCCAGGCAACAGATGGCCATACTCCACTTCAGGATGGATTCCTACATTGAAAACACTGGTTCAAAGGTATGTACATCATAACTGCCAGCATCCATGTCAATGTCCACATTCCTAGAAGGTCATATTGACAGTTTTGAAAGGTGTAGTGTCTGTGGCATGGCTCGTATCTATGTAGTATTGTAATAGTGGTCCGTAGATAGGCAGTTGTCCTGATCACACCACTGGCTTGTGTTTGTCTCCATCTGCCTGGGGTCTGTAATATGCCTTTAGACTGCTCACACTCCATACAATCCCTATCGGATTCTTTTCCATTGCTGATGATGTCACCCACCTAGAAGTACGCCTCTGGGAGTGCTGTGTCCCAGTAATCTCGATAGCACGTTTTGTAACTGCGTAATGCTGTAGTGTGATAAGGTAGTGTGTTCTAATCTCAACCATGCCAAGTGTATGTGTGTATGTCTGTCTGACTACCTAGAGACAGTCATATGCTTTTAGACTGCTCACACTCCATACAATCCCTATTGCTGTCTTTTCCATTGCTGATGATGTCACCCACCTAGATGTATGCTTCTGGGAGTGCTGTGTCCCAGTAATCTCAGTAGCGCATTCTATAATTTCATAATGCTGTAGTGTGATAAGGTAGATAGGTCTGTGTTCTAATTCCAGTCTTGCCAAGTGTGTGTGTGTCTGTCTGACTGGGGACAGTCATAGTCTTTTAGACTGCTCACACTCCATGCAATCCCTATCGCCATCTTTTCCATTGCTGATTATGTCACCCACCTAGAAGTACGCCTCTGGGTGTGCTCTGTCCCAGTAATCTCGGTAGCATGCTCTGTCACTGCGTAATGCTGTAGTGTGATAAGGTAGTTAGGTCTGTGTTCTAATCCCAGCCAAGTGTGCGTGTGTCTGTCTACCTGGGGGCAGTCATATGCTTTTAGACTGCTCACACTCCATACAATCCCTATCACCATCTTTTCCATTGCTGATGATGTCACCCACCAAGAAGTATGCCCCTGGGAGTGCTGTATCCCAACAATTTTGGTAGCACATTCTGTAACTCCGTAATGTTGTAGTGTGATAAGGTAGCTAGGTCTGTGTTCTAATCCCAGCCATGCCACGTGTGTGTGTGTGTGTCCGTCTGCCTGGGGACAGAATAATGCTTTTAGACTGCTCACACTCCATACAATCCCTATTGGCATCTTTTCCATTGCTGGCGATGCCACCCACCTAGAAGTATGCCTCTGGGAGTGCTGTGTCCCAGTAATCTCGGTAGTGTGTTCTGTAACTGCGTAATGCTGTAGTGTGATAGAATAATCAAGTAGGTGCTCTATTCCAAGGTGTGACAGGTGTGTGTGTTTGGCAGTCATATCCTATGTGTTGGTATCTATGAGTGACTACCTCCAGGATGTGTTGAGGAGTGTGCTTTGTTGTTTTCCTATATAGTGTCCATAAATGTCACAATCGCCCAAGAGACTGGGTTAGCAAGACATACACATACATTTGGCAATAGGTCTGGTGAGTAAATGTCAGCAGCCCTAATCTTACCCTTAATACAATCTGAACCCGTGTGACGCACCAAAACACACTTGCCTAGATAGTAACACCAGTACATAATGCAGAAGGCGCATGTGGTTTCCTTTTCATTCTTGTCTAATGCTTTGGTGTCACGTGGTCCGCTGTTGTGATATATATTCTATATCTACATATGTGTGTGTATATGTATATGTGTGTATGTATATTTATATATATATATATATATATATATATATATATATATATATATATATATATATATTTATATATGTGGACATTATCACACATAAATCTACATGATGGAAATCATGTCCTATACTGGTGAATGCCTGTGCTGGATGATCTGTATGTGATACCCTCACATGGATGCATATCTGCCATGGCTTAGTGGTAAAGCACATCGTCTGTGGTGTGCAGGGTCCTGGGTTCGAGGCATGTAAAGACTGGTTATTTTCTTGCTGGGAAGAACAAGGGACATCGAATACGGTGATAGTGAGGCTCTTTAAACCAACTGTGTGTGGATCTGTGTGACAGTAAGCAGTGGTTATTTTTTTGTAGGCTCAGTATGGGTCATGTAACTATGCATTAGAAGACAATACTATGCAAACAAGGTGGAAAATAGTGAATCCCGTTTATCCCCAGGGTGTGATGCAGATCCCAAGAGTGCATGTGTATAGACAGCCATGTGCAGGACTCGAATATAGGTGAAAGCATGGGGGGCGTTGTCAGGCATACTGTACGTACATTGGAGCCCTGTGTCTTGGGATTGCTCCTGCCTTAGCACGCCTAAGCTAGGGGTGTGTCTATATCTGCCTAGTGCAATTGGGAGGGACAAAAGCAGTAGGAGAGTAGTCAAGGTGAACAAGCTGGGCAAACAGGTGATAATTATCACAATCAGCAGATTACAGGCCCAGCCCAGCCCAGAACACTACAATAAAGTGAGTAAGCACCATACCCACGTTTTTTGTTCCACATTCTACACCACAGGTGTATACATGTGGGGAAATTTTATGAAACAATCCAACAAAATGAGAAGGGCTGCAGCAGGCAACATAGACCAACATGTGCGGGAGGCTGAGGGTGGTGAGGATGTGAATGCTGCCGAACAACCCTCAATGAGGAGACAGAGAAGACTGTACAGACCCAGGGTAACCTACCATGGGCTACATGAGCTGGAGATAGTGGAGCACTATGGGGTGGACAGAGACCTCCTGCAGCAGATTGTTGAGCTGTGCCGGCCACACCTGACACATCAAACAGGCCGAGGGAAACCCATCCCAGTGGATACCAAGGTATGTGTAGGCCTAGGTATACTAGCCACAGGTACCTCCCAAAACACAACTGGGGATATCATGGGGATCTCACAGGCATCTGCATCCAGAGTATTCCACCAGTTCCTGGATGCCATATCACGACATGCCAGTGCGTACGTACATTTCCTCAACACACGTGAGGTGTTGACCAGCAATATGCGTCTCTTCCACCAAATGGCAGACTACCTTGGGGTAGTGGGTGCTAGGGGTAGTGGGTGCTATAGCCTGCATGCATGTATGCATCAAAGCACCACCCGGTGAGCAGGGTAGGGTCTACATTAACCACAGGGGCATCCCCTCCATCAACTGCCAGGTCATATGCGAAGCCCAGGGCATTATACTGAATGTGTGTGCTGGCTGCCCTGGAAGCTATGATGATTCCGATATATGGCATTTGACGCAACTGTGCCACACCTTTGCCAATATGAACATCCCCTACGGTCACTTAGTGGGGGATGCTGGGTACCCACTGGAGCCATGGCTGATGACACCCATCAAAAATGCACACACACCTGAACAACTGCACAATAATGAGGCACATGCACAGGCAAGACATATAATTGAGCATGTGTTTGGGATGCTCAGGTCATGGTTCCAGTGTCTGGACACATCCGGTGGAGCCTTACAGTATTCACCATTTACATGCACCCAAATTGTTATGGTATGTGCTATGCTACACAATATGATCCTGCAGAAACAGCTGCAGCAGGAACAGCATGAGGCAGGGCCACACAGCCCCCACCAATGCCAGGGCCTGTACAGGCACAGAGTGACTCGGAGGAGGAACTACCTGAGCCGGACACAGTAGGCAGAAGGAGGCATGCCCAATATGACCTGGCCTTGGCAAAGAAGCAACGCATAGCATATGCACTGACACAGTAGGTACCCAGGGAATGTCACCTTTTGTGACTCGCACAGACAGTAAAAGGGATGCCAAACATGACACTACCTGTGCTCAGCCATGTATAGGAAGTGCACTGTGTGAATCCAACATAGGCAGCCCTCCAGCACCATCCTCAGGTCTGACACACCCTCAAGGTAAGTCAATCAACCTACCAATCGGCAGTTGTATTAGAATGTGTTGTTACCTGTAGCTATGGTATGCATGTGAGCATGCAAGGGAATTTGGTGGCCGAATGTTAAGGCAGCAGACAGTAGACGTCCATAGTGGCACCATGACATCTGTAGCACATACCGGGGTCACAATAGTAGCCAGTAGTACACAGGGTGTCCTAACCCACTGCAGGTAATGGGCTAAACATCATGTGTGTCCATATAGCCCACACAAGTCTCAACCAGCTGGACAGGTGTAGACCAACACAGACAAATGCTGTACAATGGCCTCTGAATATGCCCAATGGATGACCCCCCCCACACAGACATACACAGACAGACTACAACAGGCCAGGTAGTTGGATGTAGGTTGTGAAGGCTAGGACGTGTGAAACTAATATGTTGGTAATTAAAGCTAAGATCTGGAGTACACTGTTATGCCTCTAGCCAGCACATTAGGTAGGTCTACACACTGAAATGGAGTATCTGACATACCAGTACAGTAGTAGCAAAAGTGTCCAACTGTCAGCTGTGCCCCCCTTCCAACGTACACATGTAAAAGTCATGTGCACCCTCCCACGGTGCAGTGTAGGAATGTGGATACAGTCGGATGTCCCCCCATGCTGTGCAGAAATGTAGCAACAGTCAATGCCACATGACTGATGGATACACTGCAGACACAGCATGCCACCTGTCAGTGTACAATGCAGAGGTCGGCACCACAGTACCTGGACATGAAACACATGCGATCCAGTTGACCATACTGGGCATGCTCAAACACATGAAGGTATAACGGTAATGTCAGTCGACAACATGCAGAACAGTCATACTGGGCATGCTCACACACGTAAACACAAAACAGCCAGGTCTGCAAACACCAGTGGTCCGGACATATCTGCCGGTACATTGCTATACTGTTGGATGACTGTGCTGTATGATATGTGTGTGGTACTGTCTATTGTCTGTATATTTGCCATGGTGTATTGGTAATTCACATTAGCTGTGTGTGCAGGGTGTTGCTACCAACACTTGCAAAGGACGGTTCTTTGTTTGCGGCCAGAACAAGGCCATTGGATACGGAGTGAGTAAGGCACATTGCAGCAGTTGGGAGCAGTTGTGCATGGGTTTGTGCAGTGTTAAGCACTGCTGACCTCTGGTTACAGCTTCTTATACTTGTTTAGACTCCACATTTCTTTAACAGTGCAATATTCACATACTGGTAGCCAAACACGCTTACATCCACTCGCTCCCTCACTTGCACATGCACCGACATTGGTGCTTGCATTTGTCACTCACGCTGGGTGGGCACGATCCCTTGTGATGCCTATTACATCGGACTACATGATTACAGTATCGGGTATGGCTGACCATTAGGCGACGGCATGGCGTTCGACTGTACGGAATTGGTGGCCTGTCCATTGAGTTAATCATATTATATGAGTGTTCCTCATACAATCTGCTCTCATCTGGCTGATACATGGGAACCGATACTCTGCAATAAAGACAAGTAAATGTGTTTTGGGAACCACATCCGTCTGCCGGGTCATACTACCGCATACCTATTGTAGGTTTTCCACCTTTTAAATTGGCCGAAGTGAGACTTTAGGATTAACACCTGCCCCACTTTGCGTGGGACAGTCCCTCCTTAGGCATACTTGTCATGCAAAAATAATCTAGACATAGCAAATGTCCTGATTACAGGACAATATTATAGTCTACGTTTCTCTAATAGTTGCATGTAACAGTTATTGTATATATGACACTTTTATATGTTATGTGAAGTAGCATAAGCAACTTGACTGCTGCTAGACTAAGCTTTAATTTGTGCTAATACATATAGTTCTGTACTGTGCATGGCTGTAGGTATGGTCTGACCTGGTACGTCTGACATTTCTACGGAGCAGGTCCCACTTTGGCCATTCGGAAAGGTGGCAGCCCTATAGGACCTATATGTAGAGATGTTAGATTTTTCAAGGCAACACATACCCACAGCCAGTAGAAAATAGACTATTTCACTGGTTTGCATAAGTAAAGGTTATTCTTGTAGCATTATAGTTGCTAATACTGTTTCATATAACATCTAGGTGTTTCAGATACAACATAATCATTTTATGCAACCACTACAGACAATATATGGATTCTTTGCCCGAAATCACAGGCCATGTGCCATAATAACATTCATTTTGCAGGACACAACTGCCCAGAGGGGAGTGTCCCTCGCAAAGGCAAACAGGTGGTAACCCCAACCTATTATGTTATCATCTACCCAAGGTAGTCGGTGGAATATGCGCTTTCCATCACTAGCATACCTCACATACGAATGGGGGAGAATGAACACTGTATCAGAGACACTGCATAATACCCTCAGGGACACATTTAGATGATTGGTTCTATTAACCTGACACACTGACAGTCCCAGGGCATATGTATTCATTCACATTTGTCGAGGTACATGCTGTTTATGACTCATACATGTTGTCATTAGTCATTACATGTATTCTGCCACCTGTCCACCTAATATCACTAGTTCTGGAAGGGTTTATTTAGGACTGTGTTAGATTCTGATTCGTAATCACAGGCATCCATGATAATCGGGTACAGGGCACTGATATTGTCCCTATGTGTTCCCCCAGTGGTTTCCAGACTATCCAGTAGATGTGCTCTTCAGATTTGGGAGGTATGGGTGTCTGCTGTGCACACATAGGAATATTAATTACTTCCACAGGGCTGGCCTAATACATCTCTGCCAACCAACACCTGCACACTTAGGCCCATTATTGCATACCCATGATTCCCCTACCTGACACCCCTTTACAGCACTCATGACTCATACTTACTGTGAGTGCAGCTGGGGTATGAAAACACCCCTACACACTGCACACTCTCCCCTTCTCGGGACACATGTCGTACATTCTGTCAACCCTTGTGTTATCAGACTTGCACAACCTACTGTTCCATGTACAACTACATCCTAGTCGCTTCAATCATTACTGGTTAGCCTACAAAGCAAACTTTTGGTATCCTGCAAGGGACCCCATGATCCATGTTTAAAGTGTAGACCTTTCAGATCTCACCCACTGGTAGGTTCCTGCCGGTGGTCTGAAAAGCAGCAGTGTATTTACCTTTATTGCGTGTCTGTATGTCTCACTGGCCTAGCTGGGGGGGTGTGGGAGGTAGACATTAGTTGATTGGACCTCCCACTAACATATGCCCGGTCTGAACATATGCTACCCGTAATTGCTGTACCGTAACCTAGGTATATACATGTGTATATCTACAGTAACATATATATATATATATATATATATATATATATATATATATATATATTTTTTTTTTGTGTGTGTATATGTGTGTGTGTGTGTATATATATATATATATATATATATATATATATATATATATATATATATATATAGATATATATATATGTATATATATATATATATATATATATATATATATATATATATATATATATGTTGTCAGTTATTACGTGTATTGCGCCACCTGTCAAACTAATATCACTAGTTCTGGAAGGGTATAGTTAGGACTCTCGGGACACATGTTGTACGTTTTGTCAACCTATGTGTTATCAGACTTGCACAACCTACTGTTCCGTGTACAGCTACATCCTGGTCGCATCAAAGATCATAGGTTCACCTTCAAGGCAAATTTGTGTTGTCCCATGATCCATGTTTAAAGTGTAGACCTTGCAGATCTCTCCCACTAGTAGTTTCCTGCCAGTGGTCTGGAAAGCAGCTGTGTATTTACCTTTATTGCATGTTGGACCTCCCACTAACATATGCCTGGTCTGAACATAAGTTACCCATAATTGCTGTAACATAACCTAGTTATGTACATGTGTATATCTTCAGTAACATATATATATATATATATATATATATATATATATATATGTGTGTGTATACATCTATATATGTTGTGTATGTATATATATATATATATATATATATCTATATAGATATATATATAGAGATGAGATATATATATATATATATATATATATATATATATATATATATATATATATATATGTCTATATATATATATATATATATATATATATATATGTATATATATATATATATATATATATATATATATATATATATATATATATATATATATATATAGATAGATATATATATATATATATATATATATATATATATATATATACACATCTGTGTGTCCGTTGACCAATACATTTCCCGGCCATATGCTCTTACACATGCGTATTGGGTTTTATATCTGCTTCAACAGCATACTATTGCCTTAGTCATTATGACACCGACACTTCACTCCGGTTAATTTGTAATCGGTATTTAACATGTTATACAGCGGACAGATGTTGCAATATGTTCTTGTACGGATTACCAGTGGTAATTGGGATGTGATACAGTGTCAACTGATCTGTTCCTCGTCTGCACAGCCTATTATTATAGCTACTGTATTTGTTTGCCTGTGCACATTCATATTATTTATGTCAATAAATGGAGTTCATGTGTTACAGAGAATGTACTTCAATATATTGTTGTCTGCATGTGTGTATGAATATATATCTATTACGTACAAGCTGACCTACATGGTCCAGCCCATTGGAACCAGTGCAACCAACCCAGGCACTCCTGGATCCATAATCGCATTGCCATAGAGTCTCCACCCCACCTGTGTTGAGTTTCCATGCGTAACAGCCATTATCCACCTGATATCGCAGCCATGACACACCATTACACATTGCCCTCTCCAGAGCATTTGGGGCCCTACACACATTTTGTACCGCCTTGTGTATTCACAGGGTCTTCTGCCATTTATATTTGCACATACGTGCCTTTCCTGGTGTTATGGATTACGGCCATTGGCGGTTTACAAGTGTAGGTAGTCACAACATGAACTACATTCCATCTGTGTGTAATGTAGACGTAGCAGTTCGACGATGTTATGCCCACTGGTAGAACCCTTCCTCTGGTGTGAATAGCGGTGCTCTGCTCACTCTTGGGCAGCTTTATAAATATGTATATAAGTTACATCTGTACATAAAAAACATACATTTGCTACGCTGGCAGCTGCTTAGACCCGCACAGGTGCACTCGCATATGCTTACTGTGAGTTACATATGTTTACTGCCACTTCTTTGTGCTTACGTGTGCCTTATTCATTATGACAGTACCACTTTGATTGAAGGAATCCAGTTAAGGGCCCCATGCGAAACACACGTTCACCTTTACATGTTGGCTTTACAGCAAAGAGACATTCATTCCACAAGAAAATGATATGTGCTATAGTCGGACTTGAACCGGGAATGCCTTTATATTAGGTGGATGCTCTAACCACTACACTATTGATGTTCTGCTTCATTTGTATGTATACCCATGATTTATAACTACCCTAACATATGCCTCAATGCTTCACTTACACAGCAGGCATCCATTCTCCTGCTGGGAAAACCGCAGTACTACGCATGCGCCATTTCCTATTCCCTACTTCTCTGGACCCATGCTGCATGTTTACTCACTCCAAGGATATTTAGAACTCCAGAGCTTATAGTCCTGGCATATACGTGTGTTTGATTGTCAGGGTGTTCATGTGGTCATCCGGGTTTAAGCTTGTCCAACTGGAGACTGGAACAGCCTTGTATCCATTTGAAAGTCAGAATTAGCACGTGGACAGAGTTAGTCCCAATGTTAACATTCTACCTGTGTTTACAGATGCAGGGGTTTGGCCACCTCTGACCAGATTATTATGTCGGCACTGCATACTACAGGGGGGGAGTTCCACTGGTGTTTCCCTTCACATTCGTTATGACTGCTTTATTGTGACCATGTTCATTCATATATATATATATATATATATATATATATATATATATATATATATATATATATATATATATATATATATATCTGTCTGCACATACATATACACCTACATACCTATTTACATTTCCCATACAGTTGAATGTCTGCCGCGCATCCCCGCTGCCTTTACCTCCCTATATCCGAAGGATATTATTCTGACCATCACATAAAATTAGCGGCCCTTGCATGTATATATATATATATATATATATATATATATATATATATATATATATATACATATATATCTGTCTGCACATACATATACACCTACATACCTATTTACATTTCCCATACAGTTGAATGTCTGCCGCGCATCCCTGTTGCCTTTTCCTCCCTATATCCGAAGGATATTATTCTGGCCATCACATAAAATTAGCGGCCCTTGCATGGCTTGGACCCAGAAACAGACACACATTAGTCACCGGTTTGACCACTACACCATCCGTGGTACATTCCGCATGGATGTCAGTTAGGATATATGACTTCACTACAGGTATTCAACAGTACTGGCAGCAAATGTGACAGTTGGTTGGTGTACATATGTGTACGGACCTCTCAACCACTCAGGGACTAATTTCAACAGTGACAGGGACAAGGCAAGGACAAATCAGGGACAATCACAGACACTTTTACAATATTAGTACTATTAACTTGAAATGTGTTGACAGATTCAGAGCATATATATTAATACTTATTTTCTAAAGTTAAAAACGTCTATTACTCTTTATTATTGTCATTACTCATTCAAGTGTCATTCAACACCTTTCCACCGAAGGTCACTGGTTTTAGGGTGGATTAAGAGGCTGGCCAGTTATTGTGCGAATGCTCTGACCATTGGTAGGGTTGCCAAATTTTCATATGGCCAGGATGGGATATATTCGGGACACACCAAATTTTTCAGGCCAGCACATACCCACGGTCAGTACAGTGTTTAGAACTTTAATTATTTTCCTAGATGAGAGCTTATTCTTGTAGCAGTTTAGTTGCTTATTCTGTTTCTTGTAAGATTTACATATTTTACATACAGAAATAACTGTTTTAGGCAACTGTTACATGAAATATGGTACATAGTTATTTCCTACAATTACAGGACATTTGCCATTGTATTATTCTTGGTCAGGACTCACCTACCCAAACAGGGACTGTCCCTCACAAAGTGGGACAGGAAGTACTCTGCTTACATCAGATCCTTAATCACCCTATATCCAGCTGCCACTATGCGAATGTGTAAAGCATATCTTCTCAATAATTCATGTGGGGAGCTGTGCATCATGGTCTGGTGTTTAATCCCGGGTAGTAGGTTCTGCATGACCAGCTGGAGGCTGAGCAGTCTCGTGAACCACTACTGCACATACAACTTGTGTCCAGATGTCTACAGGACTGGACATCATGTCGTGATACCTAGTCTGATGTTTACACAGGATACTTATCCCATGAGGGATATCCAAAAGTTGAGCAAGACAATAAGATCGATTTTTTTGGATTTACGAAAATGTGATACGGTTTTACATGCAAGGGATACATAGTTTGCAATCCTGACACTGCCTAGGGTGAGACTGCCTACTAGATATGAGTAGTGGTCACTATGTGCAAATATGGCTGCGCCAAGCTAGCAGCCCGAGTATGGCTGGATTTGGTGGACATTCAGGAATGGGGGGAGGTTGTGTGCTGTAGAGGGGATGATGGGTACTCAATTATGCATCCAGGTATATTGTAGTTGGATGGCTCAGTTCCGTCCAGACCATTATGTGGGTATGTGCCAGTGACGTTTCTGTACATGTGTATCGCACATTTTAATATTCATATGTTTGTGTGATTGTGTTCTACAGTATGGCCTGTCAGGTTGTATTGTGGATGTGTATGTTTGTTCTTTGTGTTTCTTTCTGATTCACCCACTGCTCCCTCATACACCTCCATTTCACCTATTGTGCATCCAACACAGTCTCCCCTTTGCGAATTATTACATTACCCACCCCCCACACCCATATTCCACACACTCCATCCATCCCTTCTCTGGTTGATGGCCCATGGCATGGTCAAGGGAACACATTGCATATACTACATATCTCTGGTACCTGTATGGTTGTGAGGACTACCCTAGCATTTTTCACCTTCCACATACTGTACATCATGCACATAGGTACACGCAAATACTTATCTTTCATAACATGGTAGGTAGACCCCTGTAATACCCGTTCATCTTTGACCCATCCTAACAAGGATGGCTTGGACCGCAAATGGGCAGATTTTGGCCGAATGCTCTGACCATTGGTAGGGTTTCCACGTTTTCATATGGCCAGGATGGGATATATTCAGGCCACATCAGATTTTACAGGCCAACACGTACCCATGGTCAGTACAACGGTTAGTACTTTTGTTTTATGCCTAAATGTAAGCTTATTGTTGTAGCAGTTTAGATTCTTCTTCTGTTTTGTTTACTTGCTTATTCTATTTCTTGTAACATGTAGGTATGTTACATACAGAAATAACTATTGTATGTGACGGTTACATGAGATGTGGGACATAATTATGTCATACGGTCGCAGGATATTTTACATTTATAATGGTTTTGGTATGGACACAACTACCCAGATGGGGACTGTCCCTCACAATGTGGGACAGGTGGTAACCCTGACCATTGGGCTAGACTTAGCTTTTGGCGGCGCGCTAACATGATGCATTTTGCTTCCACTTGGTATAACTATCAACACTGCATTAGAATACGGGCACGCGGTTTTAAATGTCATTTGTTTGAGGGATGAAGACTCAATATTCGGCTACGTGCATTTGTGTTTGCTTCTTATCTTTGTGTTTGCAAGAACTGTCTTGCATGCTTTGCATACGTTTCAGTATCCACAGACACTGACAGGTGTGATTACTATTGGAGGCAGGCTGTAATATTCAGCATTTTAGGTTGCACATAAACAGTCGACATGTCCACGCCTCCGTGCTGCGCTTCGACATGCCCCATGCACTTGCGCACGTTTCCTATGCACGTGGATGTGGTGGCAGCGTGCCTTCATTAATATGCATATGGTGCTACTGCGCCATCTGTATGCTGCACGGTCAGCGCAAGCCTAATGTCGGCCATGCGCCGAGCTTCATGAATCCCGGGGATAGTGTTTGCTGTGTGCATTTGTGCATGTTTATGTCAGTCTTGTGTACTGCTGGCGTTATAGGAAATGTTTTTTTTAAAGTAAAGTGTAGGATTAAGGTTGCAGGAAAAGGGCAGGATTAGGGTTAGAACTCATTACTAAAGCAGTGCAGGGGGGATTAACACTACCAATGTTCAGACGGATGTGAGGTTAGTATTATGGGGGAGTTTTGTGTGAAGATTGGGAGAGGAAATAGTTCTCTTTTTTCAATCTTTTTGTAGGTCTGATATGTAGGTTGCTCCGTTTTATGTATTTCAAACTAAAGATGGCTCTGGGGGATAGGGTTACAAAGTGGCATATTTTGTTGCAGTTGAGTTCACTGTAAAGGTGTGAGATTTTTTCTCTGTAGAGCTGAGAGTAATGGGAATATCATATTCTAATTGTGAGAGTGGAATACCTTTCCCTCTGGCCTTTCACTTTGCTGAGTACAAAAAGTGAGGCATATTCCATGCTAAAATGAATGTTTAATGCATTTTTGCTTGTGGTTGTTGGATTTGAAATTGAAAGCTAAGGTGTCTGTCAAGCCAAAGGTCTAGGTATTTGAATGAGATGATGTTTTCAAGGGGGCTATGTCAGAAGATTGATTCGCAAAATTATTGAAACCGCAAAGATCAAATCTCTGAACGTCAAACTTGCTTCTCCTCTGGAAGCTGGCATCACACAAAAAAAAATGTTTTTTTCTTTCCTCAATGTAGAGTGATCTTGGCATTGGTATATTTAATAGGTAGGGGCTATGAGGGGTTGCACGGGGGGGGGGGGGGACTTGATTTTTTGTGATGCCACCTTCCAGAGGAGAAGTTTATTCATTGTTATGAGTTTCGATCTTCTCGGTTTCGATAAGTTGGACATTCGATCTTCTGACAAAGATCCACAAAGATCCATTTTCAATGGGGGTGTAATTGCTGCTTATGATTCGTAAGTCAGATATGGCTTGTTTTAGCTTCTTTGAAATACCAAAGAGCATCACCTCAGTTGTATTTGGGTTAAGGTGAAGTTGGTTTAAGCAGCATAACCAGTTGAGGAGAAGATGTCTTGCTGGAGCAGTAATTTAATGTTTCTCCAGGATGAGTTTGACATAGAAATGTCCATGTTATGAGCATATATAAGTAGTGGTAGATTTACATTGGTTGCAGGCAGTTCAATGATAGATATGTACAACAGCAAGGTACAGAACCTTGGGATACCTCTATGGAGAGGGTGGCTGTGGTTTAGTTTGTGGGTCCAAATTACACTCTGAAAGTTTGGTCTGAAAGAATGTTTGTGAACTATTGAGTAGCATTGTTGCTGATTGTATAATTAAGTACATAGTTATTGAGAAGAGGGTGCTCTAGTGTTAAGGCCAAGATCTATGAAGACTGCACTAGTTAACTGACCTCTTTCCATAGCCATAAGTATATTATCAGTAATGGTCCACATGGCTGTCATACTGCTACAATTTCCTCAGAAGCCGTACTGGTTGGGGCTGAGGAAGCTTTGTACATTTGCCCTTTGGTTGTAATTTCATTTCTGCACGACTTAGTGTGAAGTATAAAAATGGATCAAAAGGCAGAAGTGCAGCTTAAGTTGATTGTTTGATGAAGACTGTCAGGATAATTTTCCTGATTTTTACAAAAGCTCATTTTATTAGCGAGATGCTAAGGATGTGTTTTAGTGGGTGTCATGTGTAGTCAAAGAAGGTTTAGTAAATTAAGGGCAATGTTTATCTGACCCTGGCAGCTTGTTCTCTTGGATTTTGTAATTGTCTGTTTACGTTATTTGGCCGATTTGCTTGATAAATTATTATACATCTTCAAGAGGTATTTTTTAATAATTTGTACATTCCTCTTCACTTGACCATTGCTTAATTGTTTAGTGAGTCATGGGGCAAGAGTTCTGTGACTAAATTCATATTAGGTAACATGATTATACATTTTTATACTAAAAAATTGGGGACTGTTGTATGACATAATGCCTCCTGGTAAACCATGATGAGAAAAAATACCATTTAGACTAGTTTTAGCCACAGCAGTTACTGTATAATTTAGACGTAGACTTTCCTATTATTTAGAGTAATAATTATTGATTCTCTATTTAAATGTCAACACTAGAAATGCCAAGTGCCAACACGACAAAAAAAAAAAAAAGCTGGAAAACCCAGAAAAAGGAGCTAATCACACACTCCAAACTTCAGTATATCAACTCTGAGATCACCGTATCTCCGAGAAAAGGGAATATTCTGTGACATGGCCATAGTATATGTAAGTCCATTTTTTCTGGCCTTTCAATCTCCATGTTTCAGGACTCATTTTAACAGGCCCGGACATTTCAAACAGTTACTACATTTAACGCATAGTATGTACTGATAATCTTTGTGAAAGAATTTGTGCTACAGTAATCCTCGTATTTTATCTAGACTCACCTCTTCCCTGGCATTTTGAAAATAAAAAGTAGTAAAAATCTACTGTGCCAGTAATTTTGGACATGTCCATGTTGTTTGCATTTAAATATATGAAAATGTGATTAATGAATTTTATGGATTATTGAGTTTTTCTGTTGACTTGGAATAATGACATTCCCTGGGATTCAGTAAACTTTGTGTAGGCTTTGTGTGAAGGCCACATGGAGTTTACATGTGTGCATGGTGGAGTGGTTAGCAGCAGTGCTGATAGCATTTTCACATTACGCACCATGTTTAGATGTAAACAAATACAGTTTTGTGGCTGGCAATAGTATTGCCAGCCAGAAAACCATGTAATACAACACAGACAGTGAACCTGTTTAACTTAGAGCACAGTAGGTTAGCAAGTTAGTGCAGAATGCCACAATGATCACCAGAGCTTAACATATAATATTTCTTATAGCTCTCAATCTCTTATTTCAAGAAATCTGGACAAAGCATAACATAATGGTGGGACAGTGACCGAGAAATAGGGACAGATTTTAGATATTTGCTCTTTCAAAATTAGAATTGTGCTAGTATAACAAAGGGTTTGTGTGGAGATACATTTTTCTGAAGGATATAAAGTCTGAAACTCAATATATATGTAATTATTGCATGACATTAGCCCTGAGATCCTCCCAGTGATATGGCAGGGGACCACAGGTTTTATAAGAAACAG
Organism: Protopterus annectens; assembly: GCF_019279795.1. Lineage (NCBI taxonomy): Eukaryota > Metazoa > Chordata > Ceratodontiformes > Protopteridae > Protopterus > Protopterus annectens. The sequence continues at coordinate 1,465,936,058 of NC_056728.1, read as the reverse complement.
ACCAAAAGATATATAAGGCAAAAATATGAAAATTCTGTGAAAATCTAGATGGTTGAGAGGTATGAAGTTATGTATATGGTCCAAACAAGGCACAGGACAGTGTATATGGTGAAATCCCATTCCTAGCATTCCATATCAGATTTGTGGAAATGATTTGTAAGGGTATATGGACTGTCATGTAAAATTAAAACTCAGTGGAAGTGTGTGTATTGAATAGGGACACATAGATGAATTGTAGGAATGAACACAGGGAAAGAGGATAGGTGAAACAACCTAATGTACAGCAGATATGAGGGCATGTCAATGGAAGACAGTTGTAGCAATACCAGACACATATCAATATGGTACAGTAGGGACTGTGCAGTAAAAATGTGTATTATATGACTGTCACACAAGGTGACATAACAATGGGGAAGATGTATATGTGAGATAAGCAGCCCTACATGAATATTGAAGAGGACAACTATCAGGGATCTGACATACAATTGGGGTAGGGTGCATATTGTGAAGCTGTGTAAACTGATTTGCCTGAATGAGTGTAATCTCAGCAGAGGTCTGCAGCAAGTGGGATATAGGTAAAGGCTCATGGACAACATTAAAAGAAGCAGCCACAATCATGGACAATATCAGAATAATACCACCAGTAATCCCATGTCTCTGACATAACATATGTTATTTGGAGTGAATAGAGATGTTCCTGCACAAACACACTTGTGCAACTACAATGACATGTCCAAACTCTATGAGGGTAATCATGCACACTGCCCGGGCACTGTAACATCTGCTGGTGCTGTTAGAAGAGACACTGCCATACCAGTAGGTGACATTATGATCAATACACATTAGTTGACTGATATGCATGGTAGATATATATGGCACAATCCACACTGTCACAAATGTTAACCATGCTAGTAATCTTGTCAAACAGTTATGTATGTGCTGTGTGCATCACTGGAACAGGTAGCACACATGCATCTGGTGTGACATACTCAGTAGCTGTGTTACCTACAAGTAAGTAGTCAGCACTGTGACCACATGCTGGTGGTGGACATTCCATTTACCATCTACCCCAGGACACAGGTCACATACCTATTCATCTGATTATAGGGTGTGATGTCTAAATTATACTTGGGTCATGTGTTTGGTGTGATGTCTACATTATTCTTGGGTTGTGTGTTTGTTTTTCTGATGTAACAAATCTCCCCATATTTTTGTGTCCTTGCAGATGTTGTCATGTCTGTGGTAGCAATATTTGTTGTGTGTTGATATTGTCTGTATTATACTAATATCACAGTTGGGGTCAATGATTGCCCACAATCTATAGTCTTTCAGACAGTTGCTTGGACACAGGATGTGTATGTCATCTGTAATGTCTGTCACTTAAATAATGGACAGAAAAGGGTGTAGCAGACAGTGCTGATGTGTGGACCTGAACTCTGGTCCTGAGATATAGGTCACTTCACACATTTCAAAGTATTTAGATACCATGTATGTGATACAGTGGTCTACCCACTTGGTGATATAGATGTCTGTGGCTACATCTGACAGTGTAGAGTGAATATCTCAGTGTGGATTTGTGTCAAATCCTTTGGACTTGTTAAGTTCAAAAGGATGATACTGCTGTCATTATGCATGCCCTCGATGATATCTTTAAGGACCTCTAACAGATGTAACAGACATGATGTAGCATTATCAACTCAAACAAGTCTGTTGCACACAGCCATTATATTACTAGTGTCCATTTAGAAAAGGTCCATGATGACAAATTGGTTTATGTCACAGATGAGGAGAGTCAGGATGTGTCTATTCATGCATGCATTGGGTGCTCCCCCCCACACACACTCAAATGGATGCATGTTGCTGTACACCCTTCAACAGGAACATAGTCTGTGTGGAGATTGTGTTGAAGTGTGTATTCCACCATATTAGGAAGGTGTATGTGCTGAGTCATGCTATAGGTGATCTGTAATGTTTTCACAGTCCACTGATTCTGTGTGATAGGTCTGGATGAAGGCAAGACAATGCATACTGGCTATCCTGATCTGGTCTGGGGTTTGAACACAACCCCCATGCAGGTGTCATTGAGAAACTCTCCCAGCTGGGGATTAAACCTTACATCACTAAATGGGTAACCAATTGACTCACTGACAAATCACATACTGTGAAAGTTGGTGAATCATCTTGTACCAGTAGAGCTGTCTCAATTGACATATCCCAGGGATTTGTGCTTGGCCCTTTACTGTTTGGAATCGATTTTAAGGTTAAAGTATACCACCTTTGCCTTACTGCATTTGCTGATTCTGGCATGGGGATGGGGATGGGTGCAATCATTGAGTCTACCTATGATGATAACATACTACAATAGGGGCTAACACAGACAAATGATTGCTGACAAAGCAACACAGTCTACAAATAAATGACAATATGCATCTTTATTTTGTCCTTCTGCAAAGTGGAATTCCCTGCTAATTACAACACTGACAACAATACCGCTCTGTTGAAACCAAGTGATGCAAGCATTGGGAACACATGCACATAACAATCTGAACTTCGACCACCAAGTGTCCATACTGGTGTTGAAAACCTATGTTGTGCGCATCATAAGTCATGCCATCATATTCACATCTGAGAATTATATACAGCACTTTACTTGAAACTTATCAGAACACTAACATAGAGTATAATGCTCACCTTTGCATGTACCTCACCAGCCACATAGCAGCTGGAGAGATCACAGGGATTTTTCACCAAGAAAACACAGGGCCTACAAATCATTCCATAATGTATGTGGATAGACTTAAAGCCATGTCACTGTTATCTGTATTGTATAGGATGAGGTGACTTCTGCCTGGCCTCCAGGTAAGTCTCTGATACTGCCCTGGTAGGAATAGTGCACATTTACAAATCAGATATAGCTGATGACATCAGCAGTGTATGGTGAAGAGAATATGGCAAAAACAATGTCCCACATATTGGTGTAAAAGGCTATTTGTAATGTCAAGCAAGAGCATACACACACAGTCCAGTTGACTGCAATGAAAATAGAACCCCTACATGTATAAGTACACAGACTACAGAGCTCAGTAATTTATGTAAGTGCCACAGCACAAGTCTGCCTTTTATAAGGCTGCAGACCAACTTACAGTGGATGGCATCAGCAATGCCTCTTGGAGAGAAAATGTTGGGAGGCTTGCATGAAATGGATGTGTAGACATGTGCAAGTATCAATATACTGTCAGTTCATGGGACTGGAGTAATAACTGTAAGACACATTTCTGCTCTACTGGTTAGACACACACACACACACACACACACACACACACACACACACACACACACACACACACACACACACACACACACACACTCACACACTCACACACACACACACTCACACACACATCTGACTGCAATGAGAACATAACTCCTTCCTATCTAAGTGCTAGATTGCAGAGCTCAGTAATTTAATCAAGCACTATGGTACACGTCTAACTTTTACAAGGCTACAGGCAAACTTACTGTGGATAACATCGGCATTGGAAATAGGAGAGAAGATGCTGGGAGGTCTGCAGGAAATGGATGTGTAGGCATACGTAAGTATCAAAATACTGCCAATCCATGGGATTGGAGCAGTAACTGTAGGATACACACTTTTGGTATTCCAGCTAGACACACACACACACACACACACACACACACACACACACACACACACACACACACACACACACACACAGACAAACACACACAGACACACACAGACACATACACACACACACACACACACATACACACACACACACACGTGCGCGTGCAAATGCACATGCACGCACACGTGCACACACACACACACACACACACACACACACACACACACACACACACACAATTGACTGCAGTGAGAACAGAACCTATACCTATCTAAGGTACACAGACTACAGAACTTAGCAATTTACACAAGTGCTACAGCACAGGCCTGATTTTTCAAGGCTGCAGAACAACTTATAGTGCATGTCATCAGCACTGGATGTAGGATAGAAGATAATGGGAGGCATGCATAGGTTCATAGCTTTATAAGTTCCTAGTAAGTTGCTATGCTAATGGCCCTAAGGCCTTTACAAGCTGAGCTATGTAAAAACTCAAGTATCCTTATTAAGCATAGATGTTCATTGTTAGAAGAACGATTTTGTGGTCAACAGCAAATGGACCTGTTCATGAGAGACATAGGTGTCACCCCTGGGGTGAATTTATAATCACCCCTCCAGTTGTCAAATTTATACTTGAATATGGTCATTGAGGAGCACTGCTTCACATGCAGTAAGAGCCTAATACAGAGGAGCGGCGATCACTGGGAGATATACCTGTCTCTCCAGCATATTCTGTTTATGTCACAGGCTAGGATGAAGTCCCTGAAACAAGTTATTCTTGTCTCATTTGATATGTGTATGTCTAGCATTTACACTAGGGCAGAGTCTGAGACTGCTCTGTAGGCCAGGCCCAGATCACCACTCAGCAGTCTGTATGATACTAAGTGCAGTGACAGGGCTTTCAATCTTTCCATGTATGCCATGTTTTGGAGGCCCTGGATTTTCTTGGTCAGAAACCTCTGTGATGTCTCCAGTTGCTGCAGGTGTCTGGTGAGGTGCATAGAAGAGCATTGTACTCTATTTATGGTCTGATAAGGGTTGAGTACAGTGGAGCTATTAACTCCGTGGTATTGGATGAGATGCCCTTAGTTATGAGGTGGGGAATGTACTTTCCCCTCTAATGCCAGACATGTCAAACATTTGAACTAGAGCAATGGCAACTGATACTTTCCTACCAATTCCAGTTATTGCATTTACTGGTAGTGAGTAAGCCTGAGCAATGATGCCAACCATGTTTGTGTGATTTCTAAGTAGAGAGCATCAGTGCGAAGAAGGGAGGAAATAAATACTTAAAATTCAAAGGTTAATCTCACATGTGGCCTTAGTCTGAGTGGTGTCTGGTGATGTAACTTGGAAATATGTATTGAAAATTGGAGGGTAGCTGCAGGTAAGTTTAGCTTGCAGACATGCACTGGGGGCATAAATATCATGACCTGGCACATTTGTTTTCAGCTTTATACACTGCTAAAATTGATTTTTAAAGTGCAGGATTCAAACCTAGGCATAAGGGACAAAACATTTTCTTCCATAGCATTGATCTTCCATTCTTGCCCCAAAAGAAGTGCTGCTTAGACATAGTCAGGATTCATTCATAAATACAGGTGGCAGTTTGAGGTGTTACACATATACATGCATGACTTGACAAGTCTCTAGTATACAGATCCAGTTGTGTATGTGTGTTATGTAATTGTGAAGGCCATGAAAGTCAAGATAGCAGAATTGCACTTACAGAAGTATAGTAGACAGTATACCCTCAGTCATACATCTGAAAGCACAATAAGGTTGTCTTATCCCTCATGCATATAATTAATAACATCTCCAATATTTAAAGTGTTATAAGTGAGAGTGAATATAATGGGAAGTAGAACAACAGCAAAAATGTATATGATATTCTGTAATAGAACCCAGGACCATGTGTATGGCAGTCCTACACTTAGGCCTTTTGCCACAAGAATGCTGAATTAACACTTGTCTATTTTCAGTTCATTGCTATAAATGTCACTGTCAGAACAGTAGAAATAGGTTGCACACCCTGCACTAGAACCCATGACCATCTGTTCTCCAGCCCTACACTTACACCTGCTGCCACATGATTAGTTACATGAAATGTCCATAATTTCCTACTGATTCTTAAGTTCCCTTTTTTGGCTGCCATGCAATGCCACTTAGTGTGCTTGCACGATGCCCAACATAATTAATTGAATGTATCCATTTTTAATTATTGGCTGTCTGAGTCTTGTCTGCAGGTATTGGGGAAGCATGCTAGCCACCACACAATGCCGTGCAAAGCTGCTAAGCAAAGTTTTGCGATGGAAAGCAAAAATTGCAACAATGTATTGTTTTTGATTTTTGCACTATTACAGATTACCTGTCTGCAGATGTTCTGCAGGTGTTCTATCTGCTTCTTGGGTGGGCCACTAGTCCAAGTTTGCACACTGCTAAACTCTGCACAAACGAGATAAGCACATTCAAACCTGATATTCATTTGTCTCCATTTCCCTTGTTTGCACTGAGTCATACACTGTGCAAACACTGGCCAAAAGATAAAAATAAATAAATAAATAATTACATAAATAACAGAAAACCAAGCAAAAGCAATCTATGACAATACAAAATATCAGTGCACATGAAATATTTGTACATATGTCTGGATTTGAACTCTCACTCTGATGAACCTTCAGAATACAGTTAGGGTGCTTATCCCTATTTGCAATGCAAACACCTTTGCAGCAGGGAACTGAAACCATTCTGCATACAGTGAACTGAAACATCATCTACAGTACTATGAAATCATATAATAGTTATTTGTCCCTGTATTAATTTTGGATGTAGTGCACTGAGTGATCACACAACCATTTATGAGTATTGTTTCCAAATATGCAGCTCTGTCTTACCTCTCTGTGTCTGTTGTTCATTCTTGGCTTATCTGACCAGTAATCTCAAACATGCAGTCTTTAAGCTATTATATATCATTATCCTTAAAATGTGTGAGGATATTAAATAGTGATAATATAATATACAGTTGCCAAAATATAAAGGGGTGGTTGGATGTTAATGAACAGAACCTGTGAATTGCATGCTGCTTAGTTACATTTTCAACCTTGGCAAAATTACTTCTAACACTTTGCAAGTTTAAACTGACACACCCACTGGATGTAGGGCAGTCTGCATTGCTGTTGCGTTTTCCTTCTCCCTACCAGTAATCTTTCATAGTTGCACTCCATTAAAACAAACACTGAGGGAGTGCCTTCATTATGTTTACATGTGCTACACAGAGCCAAATGTTTGTGATTCAGCAATTCTAATGAGTTCACACCTGATATGCATCTTCAACATGCTGACAGCCCTGAATCTACACCATAAAAAGGAATGCATATAGCTAGGGACCCTGAATGTAAGGAGACTTGTTTATGTGGAGAACACAGAAAAGAGGCTATTACTTTGGGATATATCTGCATAGAAGATTACTGAACCTGAGAAGGTACGCTTGCATTTTTAGCTATATACTGCATATGCTGAAATGTCATTAGAAAAATCTGTTCAGTACACACACACACACATATATATATATATATATATATATATATATATATATATATAGACATATATATATGTGTGTGTGTGTGTGTGTGTGTGTGTGTGTGTGTGTGTGTGTATATATTTTTTTGATTAGCAAATGCTACACTTTTATCTGTGTGCATTAGTTAGAACTGTATTGATAGCATGGGCATATACATCAGGGTATTTCACAGGTATAAATGACTGGCAATACCTTAAAATGAAATGTTCTGTTTTAAATCTGTAGATGGGTTTCAGGGACATTTCATTTGATAGCACTTTTAGCATTCCAATGATTGTTAGCAACATGTGCCATTTGCCTATTCTTTTGGGGGTGGGGAAGCAGAGCTGCATTTCTGTTATGGCACAAGCAAGGATATGTTGTTATTGTTGATCTCTCGGTTTTGCATCCAACCTGTTGTTCATATGTCAAATCTCTAGACTGTTCTATGTTTCTCCAGTGAGTAATACTGAAATGCTACCTTTCTGAAAATCACCCTTTAGTGACCCTAAGAATCAGGTAATTGTGGAAGCTTTTAGGTGACATTGTGCCTTTCTGCTTGAGAGGGGACCTAGAGATATGTCAGGCTGAATGCCATATCAGTATATATGATCAGACACACCATACGGCCACTGACATGATCACATCTGCACAGAGGAGAGCAGCTGCAGTCACCTGTGATTGGATGGGTACTGGAGGAGGGCTGCTACAGAACCACCATTAACAGCAAATGAAAAGTTCTAGCCCACTGTCACAGATCCAGACAGCTCCTAGGAAAGTGCTGAACAGCATGGCCTTGACAATGGTGCTACTGTTACAGAGATAGGAAGCAGGTCCAAGGAAGAACTTCAAGGTAGGCTTTTAAATCTCAGTCATTAAATACTGTTGTATAGTAAAATATTTACATTAGCATGCTGTTTCTGTTTAACAAGAAATTGATTGTGGGGGGATTGAAAATTGCAGCAGCTAACAACACATTCTGATAGATTACACATATAAAGGTCAAAAAGTTTTACCCCCTGTGTTACTGTTAAATGTGGTGATGTTGCCCTTTCCTTTTTTGCTTAACTTCTTCCAGGACCATAAGGCATAGGGACCATGCCATTATCTGCATATAGTAAGCCAAACATTGTTATGTCAGTACTGATAAACAGTTCAAATAAATATTTTAGTGCGTGATGTTGATGTCAGGGCTGTTGTGTGTATTGCTGTACTGTCTGTAATAGTGGTACCACTGTTTGTTAGCATATATTTGACATTAGTAGTGTAGGCATTAATTTCTTCCTGTGTTTGTTGCTTATTATCACATGTGATCCTGACAGTGGCAGTATAGGTCTCTTACCACCTGCTGTCAGAATATCAGCAGACTCTGATGATGATGATGGTGGCCAAAAAGAAGCACAGTCAGGGGGGGTTCAGAGATTGAATCTGACACTGAGGTTGACATATAGCCATTCCTTGAAATTCCATCAGGCACAGCCAGTAGGCATATGCCTACCCATTCCAGTGAGTCCACAGATATTGGGCTGCTGGAGGTCAAAACAATCAATCAGAGAAGTGTGGTTACTGTGGCTTCAGTGCCAATTGGCTGTGGCCATAGCCAAAGTGTTGGTGAGGTGCAACGCAGGTGAGTTGTTAGGGGTGCTCGGAGGAGGTCTGCTTTCCATCCTCCACCTGATCCAGGTATCTCTTCAAGTGCCACTCAACATATGTTTAGGGCCATCATGGAGGTGCAGCCATGTTCTCATAGGTCCTCCCAAAAAATGCTTAGGGTTGTAGATGTGGCACAGGCTGACATGTGTGACTGCTTCCACTGTGCTGCCAATTCAATGGCTCAGATGAATGACACATTGAAATGGCCAGTGTTTGTGATGGAACATATACTGGGAGGTGGACAGCATCCTTGTGGGCACAGGTCAGCCACATTATTTGCTGTTGGCCATTGTGGCCATGCCTGATCATGTTCCCATAGTGGCAGTACTTCCACTGCTACATCAGTGGTTGTGCTGTCTACACCCAGCAGTAGCAGGCCATGGGGTCATGGTTCTGGGAATCCTTGTGAGGAGAGCTCATCCAGCAAGACATTAGTCCCATTCACGTAGCAGCAGTGCTTCTGCTTGTGGACATGGATGTGCCAGTGCAACTCTTGGTAGAGCCAGTTCTAGTGGTCAGGTACAAAGATGAACTGCCACCTCTACCATGCATTACTCACACTTGTCCGACATACCAAGACATTGAGCTAACACAGAGCTTGACTGTGTTCAGGCAGACACTCACACACTAGTTTCACCTGCAGAACCCATAAAGACACACACACACACACACACACACACACACACACACACGCACGCACGCACACACACACACACACACACACACACACACACACACACACACACACACACACACACACACACACACACATACACACACACACACACACACACACACACACACACACACACACACAAAATTATATGGTTCAGCCATATAGCTTAACCCCATTTTGTCTCACTGCCATTTGTTACTTTATCCGAATGTCTGCCTGCTTCTCTTTATTACTGACACACACTCACCAAACTTTTGTGTCAGCCTAGGCTTCTTGCCCCCCCCCCCCCCACCACCACCACAACACCCTGTGCAAGTGATGACAACTGAGTCATATCCCTGTTTTCTATATTTTGGATTCAGGGATACATATGTTTTGTGTTTGATGCTCAGGGTGCATAGCTGACTTGCTTAGTATATTTGCATTTGTGATGTTGAATTTGTAATTGTACCTTTGACTTATATTGGCCTTAGAAAGTTAGACAGTTGATAGCATCACACTTTTTTCCCCATCATTATTGTTAATGATCTTTTGAGGGTTGTGAAGCCTGAAACTGAAATGTGGATAATTACTTTCTAACTTTTCTCTTTAATGATTTTCCAGTACAAACACATGGTGCTAAACTGAGGGATTGTAGTGACCATCACTATTTTTGAGAGTTATGACTGTGTGAATCTTTGATGCCTGAGGCCTACTACTTCATAATGGACACATATAAGTCAAATAAGTCTCTACTGTCACATGTTAAGGTCGTTTCTATACAAATCTCCCACGTTTTACTTGCTTACACTACCAAGTAACAACATGCAAGGATATGGCAGTCATTCATATTATTACACAACACACTCCAGGTTCATCACTTACATTGTAAATCTAGCAGTTGCAACAGTTTTAGTTCAGGGCAGACTCTGTCTGGTGCAAGCATTACACAGCCAATACACTAGGAGAGAAATGTTGTGAGAGTTGCCTGGCATCAATGTTACTATATTTATGTGCATAGGAAGAAGGTTTTAGGCCCTTTGAGGGTGAGTGAGTGTACTATGTGTTGTCTCTTAGCCAATATGAGGGTATATTGAGCACGCCTTCATCTGCCTACACCCACAGCAGTTGTTGGAACCCCTTCTGACTCTTCACTTGTGTGTGACTGTGGGGACCTTGCCATTAGTGGTTGGATGTTCGCCCCTTCCTCTTGTTGATCCTGCTGAAGCAGTTTTCTCAGGATGATGTTGTGTAGCATGGCACATACTGTGAATATTTCAGTACATGTACATGGATTGTACTGCAGGATTCCTCCAGATGTATCTAGATACTAGAAACATGACTCTGGCAGCCCAGATGTATGCTCTATGATATTTCCGGTTTGAGCATGTGCTTCATTATGGTGTTCTTCAGCAAGTCTGTGTGTATTTCAAATGGGTATCATCAGCCACGGTTCCAGTGCATAACCTGCATCCCCCAGTAAATGAACCTGTTGGATATCTTCCCTACTTAACATCTGATACAGTTGGGAGGTATGCCAGATATGTGAGTTGTGGTAACTGCCTGGGTTGCCAGCATTCACATTCAAGATGATTTTCTTGGCATTACACATGACTTTGCAGTTAATAGAGTGGAACCCATTTCTATTTATGTAGAGCCTTTCCTCTTCCCCAGGTGGTGCCTTAATTTCTACATGTGTGCAGTCTATGGCACCCTGCACTTCAGGGTAGTGTGGTACAGGATAGAACTTCTGCATATTTCTGGCCCTATCCTCAGGAGTACAGGAAAAATATATGTGGCAACTAGCATTTTTGGAGCTACCATCAGGAATTGATGGAGGATCCAGGATGCTGATGCCTATGACACCCCCCAGAATGTCCCTTGTTGGTTTCTGAAAGGTACCCATAGCTAAAATTCTATGTGCAACACATACCTTTGTCTCCACTGGGATGAGTTCCCCTCGGTTTGCCCTGGCTCTGAGTTGAAGATGACAGAGGTTGCAGAGTTCCTGTAGTGTGTCTCTATCCATCCTGTTGCATTCTGCAATTTCCACATCATGCAGATTATACTAAGTTAACTGGTCTATTAGCAGCAGCAGCAGCAGCATAGACTTCAGCCTGTTGCACAAGGCTCTATATTAGATTGTCAAAATCTTCTTTCATTGACGGCTTATTCATCAACCCCTATCCATTGAAACTAACTTCAGCGAACACTGAAATTTTTTACAGGTTAAGTAACCAATTGGTCAACACCACAACTTTGCCCTAATCCCCACCGTAATGTGATCTTGGAGTTGGTATATATAGTTAGGGGGAGGGGCGCAGCCCCCTCCACTTGGGTGAGTTTGATTTAATGTGATGTATGTTTCGGTGTGGTAGTGGCCAACTGGTTACTTACCCTGTAAAAATGTCAATGTTCAGTAAAGTTAGTTTCAATGGATAGGGGTCGATGAATAAGCCATCAATGAAAGAAGAGTTTGATGATCGAATATAGAACCATTGCACATGCACATGAATTAAAGCAACAGCAGGTTCTAACATTGTTTCTGTGTAGACTCTTCCATGGCTGTATTCCAGTAGGTTTTGGATTTTTATATATTTATTTGACATTTGTTTACCATGATAAACCAACTAGGCACAGGCCCATTTTCAGTGGAAGCTTGGGGGGGGGGGGCCCTAATGAATACAAGTAACAAAAGACATGGGCTGCAATGTTATTCAGTAGTAACATAAACAAAAGAACGGAATTTATACAAGATACATATACAAAGTTATACATGAAAAGGCATATATAAAAAAATATAAGTAGTTCATAAAAGTGCTAGAAAAAGAAATTCACAGCAAAAACCAGCACTGAGTGCATACAGCTGGTTCATAGCTTGTTGAATAGCTCCTCTACCTTGGCTTGGTTGATTAGCATACAATTCAGCTGCTTATGCTGTAATTTGCATCCCATGGTGTTTACCTTGTTTGCATAGGTCTGCACAGCTCTGCAAACCATGTAGAGCCACTTATTGAATCCAAAACAGTGCACTACTGTGCAGGCTTTACTAAATCTGGCTGATTATCTATTCTGAACAATGTACAAATGACAACTTACATTTACACAGATGATATAACCAAATGCTTTTAGAACCTGAAGACATTTTCTTTGGCCATCCATTTATAGTAATGCCTTTAAGATATTGCATTTTTGAGTTGTCATCAATTCACTTCTTAAACTAATTTAGCTTATCAGTATCACAGGTAACTGCAAACAATTTATCATACGTATACATTTTGTTCCTGTAGATATCCCTTGCTGTCTTGCAAATATGCTGTATTGACTATATTAGCAATTTATTAATATGCATTTGCTTTCTGGGTTACGGTGGCCTTGGACAGCTTGTCTTTGAAGATTTAAAAACATTTCTTGAAAATACTATGCAGTGGTTTGCCACCTGCTTCTACATTTATAGTTTTCCATAAGTGTACTCATGAAATTGTTGACAATCTCAAACAAATGCCAGCATTTCTTTGTCTGTTTGTATATATTTCATTTATAAAGTTGTTGACGCATATGTAACTAGCATACCTCACTGCATTAGCACTACAGACAAATCTAGATGACTGGAAATGAACCATTAACTAGTATAAAGACAGCCACAACTTTAATGCTGCAGCTTTTCTAACAAGCTTTTTCAAACATGTAAACTTTTATTTTGGTCAGAAGGCCACATTGCAATTAAAATAGTGCTCTAGTACTTTTCCAAGTGATGTTATAACAGCTAATATGTTTAGTATGTACTTTGAAAGATACTGTATAATTCCTAAAAATCACCAAAGAACAGATTTCCTTCAGGCTTCTACACATTATCTATAGCAGTGACTTCCTCAACTTTCAGTTTGAGACATTAGAAGTTAAAGGATGACTTTGTACTTTAAAAAGATGCAAAGTATTAGCATCTGACTTTGTTGAGTTTCTGGGATTTTTTAAAATTTTCCCTGTGTCCCATTCTTATCGGTCTTGCCGTAGGCTGCTGGCTTCGCCCGCTGTGTATGTTGCATTCCACCCCATTCACTACATCCTAAGAAACCTCCCCTTTAAGGACTTCTACTACATGACTCTTCTAAAGCCTACTGAACAGCTTCAAACAGATAGCCCCCCTCAAGATACTTTAATAGTGCATGTACTGTTATTTGTAAATTTAATTGCTACTTGTGTTTCACTACTGTAGTGCCTGTGCTTTTCCCCACGCTAGCCAAGCAGCTTACTGTGGTTTTTATTTTTTTCTAATTGCCCCTTAACCCTCTTACCCTGTAAGCTAGATGATGTATATTTCTTACCACTAGCTGGCACTGCCCACATGCTTATTCTATAGACTACTTTCATTCTTATTCTGCTCTCACCTAAGCTATCCCCCACTCTCTCTACTTATTTACCCCACTAGCTTGCTGTGCTCTGTGCATTAATTTACTACCTTTCTCCCCTCACACTCTCCAGCATAGACTTATCTCTGCTGTTCTTGTCCTTCAGGTAAAGTCCCACATTTCTCCTACAGCTGGCTGATTGGTTTCTGCCAACCACCTTCTCTCCAGCTCTTCCCACTTTGTTTTCCCTACAGGCTCTCTCTGCTCCCTTACACTGCCCACAATTCCCACCCACCCACTACTCCATTTATTTCTACAGTAAATCCCTCCCTCTCTCTACCAACTAATTATTTCCACTCATCAGCCCCTCCCCTGCCTTCCTCCTCCTGCCAAGCACATCCACTCCTCCCCACCCATCAAAGTCCCTTCTCTACTGCAGCTATACATATATCCTCTATCATGCCTTCTCTTCTACCTAAAACCATTCTTTCCCCATCTATCTGCATTCTACTCCTACTCCATTTATACCATGCTACCTCCTACACCTATAACCAACTGCACCCCTTCTCCCTATCTTACCCCCCTGTCACCATCTCCTTCCTGTTTCTTCAGAAACACACTTCCACAACATATCACCCTCTCTAGTTCAACACAATCCACTGCACTGCTTCAGAATAAAATGTTTCTTCCCCTCAATTAAATACTGCAATCCTAAACTAATACCCTACTGTCCACAGCTATCAAAATCCAAATATAAAACACTTCTTCCCTTCCTCAACTACCTCTGCTTAGCTGGGGACATACACCCAAACCCAGGTCCAAATACAGCCCCTAGTCCCATTCCCCCTGTCACTAATAATAAAACCAACCTTAAATACCTCAAATTCCTCACCATCAATGCCCAGAGTTTAAAAAATAAAGTAACCCAATTTCATGCTTGGCTAAACCACAACCTACCCGACATTGTAGCCATCTCAGAAACCTAGCTAAAACCACATATTACTGACTCCAAAATCCCCCCCCCCCCGGATTCCAATCTCTCAGAAATGACCACATAGACAGAAAAGGTGGTGGTGTAGCCTTAATCTACTCTAACCAACTATCAATAATTCCCTAACCCAATCCTATCCCTCCATTCAACAATGCAGAACTAGTAATAGTCCTACTAAAAATAAATAACCACAAAAGCATTTGCCTAATTTCCCTCTATATCCCCCTGGTAATAACACCACTACTCTTGAAGAAATCCTCCTCTGGACCTCTACCAATATTAAGCAAGAAACCTACATACTTGGAGATGGAAATATCGACTGGAATAAAATCAATAAGCCTAATCCCACCATATCCATCAATCTGTTTAATTACACCCAAATAACTAACTCCATCACAAGGCCTAACAAAACAAACCCCCCAGGTACCACAGTAGACTGGATCCTTGTATCCCATCCTAATAAAGTCATAAAATCTGACATAACACCTGATCCTATAGGAGACCACTTCCCAGCTTTCATTCATCCTGTTACCCTCTCCTCTCCTCACCTACACCTGCATATTCAAACACATAACCTCACAAACTTTAACCCCACTACTTTCTCTGACTCCCTAAAACAAATTAACTGGAACCGCCTAAAAACTCTTCCACTAGACAAAGCCGTATAATTTTTCAACTCAACCTTCCTAAATGTCCTAAACTCCCTAGCTCCAATAAGAACAAAAAGAGTATAAACCAAGATCACCCCATGGCTAACAAAAGACACCAAAAAAGTTATGCTACAAAGAGATAAAACCTGGAAAGCATACCACCAATACAAAAAGCCTGAAACCTTACTTAAATACAAACAACTATGCAACCTTACTAAAAACAAGTCATTAGAGATAAAAAGTCTTACTATATCAAACTTCAGTTTAACCATTCAAAAAAACCCAAACAGTTTTGGAATTCCATTAATTCTCTTCTCAACCCTGGTACCAAAAGCAACCCTGCCCTGATACCAGCAAATCTGATCCTGAAATAGCCTCTCTATTCAATTCCTTCTTCACCAACTCTATAGCAGAACTGACCAAGACCTTCCCCGACAATAACCCTTCCCCTCAACCTATTCAATCTTCCTCAAACCCTACTCTTCCTCCTCCTACATTTGTGCTTAAACCCATCTCAACCTCCCACATAAAGAAATTACTCTCTAAACTAAAGCCATGCTCCAATGCCCCTGACAATATCCCATCCTCCTTCCTAAAAATAGCTGCAGATGGCATTGCTCTCCCCATTAACATCCTGATTAATAGGTCCATGCTGGAATCTTATGTGCTCAAATTATGGCATGCCGCCTTTATTTTACCTCTCCATAAAGGAGGCAAAAACAATAGCATCTCAAAACTTTGCCCCATAGCTATCCTCTCCGCAATCTCTAAACTCCTAGAAAAATGCATCCACCTTCAGCTTATGCCATTCCTAGCTGATCACCAACTAATTACTCCTACCCAACATGGCTTCCGACCTGGCCATAGTACGACCACTGCCCTTCTCTCTTTCTTACACACAGTAAACCTTGCCCGCGACTCTGGAAAAATAACATCAACTGTTCTACTGGATCTGTCCAAAGCATTCAATACCATCTCCCATATCCACCTCCTAAACCACCTTTTTAATCTTAATCTCTCCCACAATACCTTATCTTGGTTCTCCAGCTACCTTTCAGACAGATCTCAAGCTGGAAAATGGGGGAAAAGCACCTCTACCTTCCTTCCTACCCCCACTGGGGTACCCCAAGGATCCATACTTGGTCCAATGTTATTCAACATCTATATTAACAACTTTCACAAAGCCTTACCCAACACAAAAAACATGCAATATGTAGATGATTCTACTTTAATGTGCTGAGCCTCTAACTTTCCAGAGCTCCAAACAGTGACACAGAACTGCTTTCTCTTCTACTGAAAACTGGATGCTCCAAAACAATCTCTAACTATATGTCAACAAATCCAAAATACTTCTATTCTCTCCCTCTAAAGCCTCCCCTATTAATAAAAACTCACTCAAATCATTAGCCAAAACAACTCTACTATACTTCTTGGAGTTACTATTGATGAACACCTAAAATTTGATACTCACATCCAGCAAAACATTAAAAAAACCCATATAAAACTTGGTTTGTTATACAGAAATATCCACTTCCTCGCTCCTTCCACCAGACTAACTCTTGCCACTACCTATCTACTCCCCTCACTACTGTATGGCGCTCCTCTTCTAACAAACTTATCTGCCTCTAATTCCTCCAAACTGAAAGTCTGTTACAATAAAATGTCCATATTTGCAACCAAAGCCAGATTCTCCTCCTATCATTGTACTTCCCTTCATTTGTTAAATTGGCTTGAACTCTCCAACCATCTAGATTATCTCCAAATCAACACAGCCCATAGACTAATGTTTCAACCTTCTAAGTGCCCCGCATTAACCAACATCCTTCAACCTTGTACCCCTCACAGAACTCTCAGATCTATTCACCAAAACCTAATCTCTGTCCACAAACCCAATTATCCTGCAGGTCATCTTCTGCTGTCCTTTTCCTTAGCTACAAAATGGAGTTATCGTCCTTCTTCTCTAAGGACTTGCAAAAATGTTGAAACATTTAAAGCTCAGCTACATTCCTATCTTTCCTCTAACAGGAAATGCAACTGCACTCTATCCCCTTACCTCATAATTATTTCCACCCGTTAAACTCCTGACTAACTCTGACTTCAAGCTAACCTAACACAAATGTACATATTGTAAATAACAAAGTTGTACTATGTATCCAAGATTTTATGTAAATAACAAAGTTGTACTATGTAGCCAAGATTTTATGCCTGTTTCTCTTGCATGAAATGAAATTGTAATCAGATTTTTCTTTTCCGCAATTGTACCCGTAACTAAAATATGTAAAGTGAACATTTTTGTAACTAAAATATGTAATGTGAAGCTTTAATCCCCGGGCCTCTACTGAAAATGGGCTCCCTGAGCCCAGTGGACCTCCCTGGTCATCAAGCTGGAAATAAAATAAAATAAATCCCTCAGTTTATCAAACATATTAGTCAGTCTTATACTCCTGTTTGTCAGGATCACATACAAGCCAGTCATCTGTGATGCTCACTGCACCATCCAGATGATTACTTATTTCAGCCAAAACACCCTGGAATACCACTATCATTGAACATGTATTAAATAGATTACCTTTGGAATCTGTGTCTGCTCCAGAGAGTATTTAAAACACTCAGATTTAAAGCAGGTGTTTTATTCTTGATTTGTCAAAGGCATTGATTTGCATCTCTAAAATAAGAATATTTAACACTGTGTTAAGTCAAAAATTACTCCCTTATAGTGTAGACTAGGCAACATTTCTTTTTAGTCAATTTCTTCATGATTTTGAGGAGCAGTGCATGTTCCCAACTGGTCTCAATTCACAGCCATAACTATATTATTTAGTAAGTCTACTCGTTTTGCTAAACAGTTACACCAAGAAACATTTTCTTTTTCAGCTTCTGTTACATCTTTTCCATAAGCACTATGGATGCCGTTCTACATGTAATACAAGGGGTGTGTATCTGGATAAATATTAATAAGTAATTATAAGTGAACAGCACAAGCCATCAAACTTATTGGCATACTTCTGTAAACTCTGCACAGAGAATCTGCCACAGAGTGATCCAAATAATTTATTTCTTACTTAGTTTGTGCTTGTTTAATGCTCTAAAATACTCACAACTGTACTCTTACTACCACCAACAGTAAATGTATTGCTCTTATTGCCATTAAAATGCTGTTCTTATAAACATTCACATTATTTGTGGTGAAATCATTTTTGCTTCCACTTTTAATACAATTTCTAATCATTCTTGCACATAGTCATTTTAGCATTAGAAATCAGTCTGCTTGCATAGCACTGAGATATAAAGACCTGAATGTAATGTAGGCAACCTGAGTTCAGCTAGCGGCTGGGTTACTTGATTGCATAGGTAAGAATGGTTGGGGTAGGGTGAGATAGGGCAGAATGAATGCAGTGCACATCATTTGTAACAATGGGCATTCTGGTGCCTGTCTTGTGGATAAGCATTCAGTTCATTAAGCAACCTCCTGGTGGTAGCTCTCTTTAGTGTGTGTGTGTGTGTGTGTGTGTGTGTGTGTGTGTGTGTGTGTGTGTGTGTGTGTGTGTGTGTGTGTGTGTATTTCTCATCAAGGGATGTGATTAGAGCTGCAGAAATCACCTCAGTTTTTGAGATGCCGGCAAAGGCACAAACACCTCTTATGGCTACTAGTACTCTACATGTTACTTTTATGTTTGCACATATGGGTTTTGCCTGATAAGGCAGGCTTGAAGGATAGCAGGCATGAGAGCAAGCTTTGTAATGAAAGCATGCATATTCCCAGTACCATAGCAGTGTCATTCGCTCGAATGGTTGCACACTTATTCCCAGTACCATAGCAATGTCAGTCACTCAACAGGTTCCACACTTATTCCCAGTACCATAGCAGTGTCAGTCACTCAAATGGTTGCACACTTATTCCCAGTACCATAGCAGTGTCAGTCACTCAAATGGTTGCACACTTATTCCCAGTACCATAGCAGTGTCAGTCACTCAACAGGTTCCACACTTATTCCCAGTACCATAGCAGTGTCAGTCACTCAACAGGTTCCACACTTATTCCCAGTACCATAGCAGTGTCAGTCACTCAAATGGTTGCACACTTGCCTTTGATGCAGAAGGCTTTAGATTCCATTCCCACACCAGGTAGAAGGATTAGTAACTCTACAGTGCAGCAAGGGGAAGGTACTGCACTCTTGAGTGTGATACTCTTCTGATGATATTTTAAAGTGGGGTCCTATCTGCTTGAGTTCATGGTAGCTAAGCTGAATGTAAAAAATCCCATGGCACCTATTGAAAAGAGAAATGTAAGGTCCCTGATGCCCTGGCCAAATCTCCCATAGAAGCATAAATATCACCTGGGGTCTCTCATGAATAGAAGACACTTGCCTAGTGCGACTAACCCTTGATGTATAAATACTACCAGAAACATTTAAGCTGCCTGCTTTAGAAGCATTAGTCTTAGCTGCTTCATGAAAATGGCTGCTCTGTGTCCATATGTTGTAAACTCAATCATACACTCTCAAAAATCAAACAAATCAATATATTTTGTCTGTTTAACTGAATTGTCAATAAAACTATTGGCAATATAAGCTCATGCTTTCTGTGCCTATATTCACAAGTAAACAAAATCTTATCCATTGGCTTCAGCAAGTGACCTTGATTTATCAGCAAAGTAAGTATATATATTTACATACATTATCTGACAGTTTCAGTATTTTAAACCAGCATTCTGATATAATGTTTGATTCTTCAACAGTATCAACCTTAAAAGTAATATTTCTGTGTTGAATAATTACGTTTTTTGACCAAAAACATTTACAAACTTCTAATCATGCATTTTGTCAACTCACACACTGTTTTAGCTTTTGCATTTTAGACTAAACAGAATGTAAATATTGTGTAATGATTTTATTTTATTACTTGGATCTTTAACAAGACTGCGGTGGTGGTGCTGCGGTAGCGTTGTTGCCTCACAGAAAGAGTTGTCCTGTTCGATTCTCAGCTAGAGCGTCTTCTGTGTGGAGACATGTGTAAATGGGTTTACCTTCGTTGAAGGTTGTACGTCAGGGCCAGCAACTTGGCACGTAAAAAATCTACTGCCAATTATTAGCAGACCAGAGTTCCACTGTGTAGCGACTCCTAACCGGGAAAAGCCAAAAGACACAACTTGGATCTTTAACAAAATGAATGAAACCCCCACAGAGGTCACAGATTTTGTTGCGATCTTTCCACTGCCTTTTCTCATGCTTGTAACCTCACCCCTTGCATTCAATCTTATTTCTAATGGAGCTTTTCTTTTTCACCTCCTTTGGCTTTACTTTCATCATTATCAGCTTCAGAAATTGTGTTGCATGCATCCATCTTTGAATGTCTGCACGCAGTTCTGTTAAAGCTGAGATAAACCTCAAACTTTCTTATCTAAATTTTCAAGTCTGAGATTTTGCCATGCAGTTTTAGAGATTTTTTTTTTGGTTAAATTGTAAAACACTGAGAATACTTTCTTGCTAAATAAAATCAACATAGAGATTGGTATTTTAGAAGCTTTTCTTACATGACGTGAAAAATATGATTGCAAGTGAGAAGAACAAATTTCCTAACTTTAAACGTCGAAATGTAAATGACAGTCATTTAATTATAACCAGATGTAATTTTGCTAAAACATGAATCAGAATTCATTCTGTCAAATTTTACTATGTATGCTAAATTAACAGGCTAGCATATACAATCTCTTGCACCATGCACAAAGATTGGTTTTGTAAGGAACAAATCTAGTGCTAGCCATGTTCAAACCTTACAGAATTATTCCTGTATCTGTAGTACTCATATTATTCTGATACCTACAATAAACATATCATCCCATATCTACAATAATTATAACATTCCCATATGTGCAGTAATTGTAACTACTCTTGGCTGGTGATTTCCACTGAATTTTGAAAAGGTCTTTAACTCTGTATAGACTACCAAATTATAATAAAGCAAATATTAATTTAGTTTTTTTTAAGCAAAAACAAAATAGGCACCTATTAAGGGAATGACTGTTTTGTTATATTGCCAGGCTAGAAGGGCATTATTGCCCATGCCTGAAATATTTGCATGCGAGTATGTATATGTATGTACTGCATAATATCTTTTTCTATTCAAAATGATGTAGAATTATGGCATCCATAACCTTTTTGCATTTACTGAATACACTATGTCTGAAAAGCATTGGGTCTCTCTCTCTCTCCTAACTATACTTTTTATAAATTATAAAGTCATTTGTGAGAAAAGAAAGGAATACCTTTGTCATACAAGGATGAGGAGACAAAAAAAACTGAACATCGCAAAAAAAAAAAAAATCAGACACTTTACTGATGACTGCATCATTTTTACAACAAATTATTCTACCTGAAATTCCATTTTTAAAACATGTTTTAAGGATTTGTTGCAGTTTCAGGTCTCATAGCCAAATTGTGAAAAAATAGAGAAAATGATCACAAAGAGACAGCAAAGTTCTTCAAACGAGTGTCTTGATGGCTTACTTTCTATGTAGGAAAGACATGTAGACTATTCAGGAGTCCTTTTCATAGAAAGTGTAAATAAGGAAGTTGATATTAATCTTATTAACATATTAAATGAGTTCTTCATTTGGCTTCACTCATCGGCCACCTTCACCTTTCTTAGCAGTGCAAAATTTGAGAGTTTAGCGTGATTTTTAACCATATATAACTTGTGTTAAGTCATATCTCTCTCTCAGGTACTGTACTGGTACTGTTTGATCTAAGAAGCACATCTGAAGACATAGTACATAAAAGTTAAATGCTGCATGCATATAAATCCCTATTAAAATAGATTCATAATTAGAATAGAAACTCAAGAAACGAAAGGCAACAAGTGTACTGCAAGCTAAACTTACTTAAGAAAAATGATGGGGTTTAGGGATTATTACTACTTAAACTTTTTTAAACTTCTTGGCACTTGACATCAAAATTATTACACTTTTAAGTATTTCTAGGATAAATAAACAAGCATATAATCAGAGAAATCAGCATACAAAATGATGAGGAATTACTGGTAGGTTATATGTATCTTTCAGTTATTGGAGTTGTCACCAAAATTATTAAAATTCTGAATGTGTTTGGGGCTGTATTATGTTGAAAGCAGTGAACATATTTATGAAGCTCTGTGCTGAGATAAAGCATTCTCCTCACCTGGTCTCATGCCAGAAGTCATTTGAGGTATTGTGTAATGTTAGTACCTGTTTATAAAGTTGAATGAGTAATAACACACACTAGTTGGACAGAAAAGTCCTTCCACTGACTGCCTTGAACATTTCAGGTGAAAATCTCATGATTTAAAATGGTTTAGCCTTGTACATCTATCAAGAAGGTAAAATGGACAGAGGAACTATTTTGTGCCTTGTACATCTAATTATCACAGGAACTATTTTTCTTTAAAATACACTAGACAACATACCTGGGGATTCAATAACCTCCATGTAGGCTTAACGTGAAGCCTACACAGAGTTTACATGTTTGCTCAGTGAGCAGCAGTGCTAATTACACGTTTGCTGTGCACCACATTTAAATGTAAACAAGAGTGGTTTCATGGCCAGCAACAATGTAGCTAGCCAGAAAACTATGTAATGCAACATGAGCACATGCAGACATGTACACTTGTTTACCTATGAGCAAACTAAGCTTGCAGGATTGTGCAGAAAACCAAGGTTACCAGGGTTATTAATGAACAAATGTATATAGTCCCAACACATTACATGAAAGTGTATACAGTGCAGAGTAGTGTGGAAACCTGTTACAAGCATACTGTATAAAAGTTGTGTAAATGATCAGCAAGGGTACATAGACTGCATTATAAATTAGTAGTTTGGGGAAGTGTGTGTATTGAAAAGGGGCACACAGATGAACTGTAGGAATGCACACAGGGAAGAGGACAGGTGAAATATGGTAATGTACAGTAGATGAGGACATGTCTGGGGTAGCATGAACACTAATACATATTGACATGATACAGTATGTATTGCACAGTTATTGTATATTATGTGACTATCATAAGGCGACATATCAACAGAGAGGATTCTTTGCGATTTAAGCAAACTGATATGAACAATGGACAGGACATTTATCACGGACGGTATATACAATACAGGGTAGGTGCATATTGTGAAGCTGTGCAAAATGAGTTGCCTGAATATAAATATAATGTCAGTGGAGGTCTCAACCAAGCAGGACACACAGTAACAAGCTCATGGACAACAGCAGACAGAATCATGCACAATCATAGACAATATCAGTATAGTGCCACCAGCAATCCCATGTCTTTATCATAATACATGTGACAATGAGTGATCATAGATGGTTCTGCAAGAAACACTTGTACAACTACTATGATTTGTCAGCAGTCTCTGAAGAAAGTCAAGCACACCTTCCTTAAAATTTAACATCTGCCAGAGGAGTTAAGAATGACACTGTTACACCTGCATTTGAAATTATAAGCAATTCTGGCTAGTTTACAGGCATGCAGACCAGATATATGGCACAGTCCCCATTGTCATGAATGTAACCTATGCCATCAACATTGTCAATCAGCCATGTATTTACTGCGTGCATCACAGGAACAAGTATCACACATGCATCTTGTAAAATATCTTGGAGGTTCTGCTCCATCAACCAGTAATGCTTATGCAACAAAAAGAATACTTATGTATGGCCAAAAAGATGTGTGACAGCTCACTATGACAAATGTGGTTCGGTACAGTTCATTAGAGGAAATGCATCTTTCTGAAGACTATTTATCTATCTATCTAATCTCTGGAAGATATCTTGGGAGATACATGAAAAAATGTGCATTGTACTCAGGCATTGGTGTGATGAGGGCTGAGAACTATGGAACTATAATGTCCTTTGATGTGTATGTCCCACACCTACTCAGAAGTTGTGCTACATACAAGAGAGTACTCACCACTGTGAGCACATGCTGGTGGACATTCCGCATACCATATACATAAGTACACAGGTCACATACCACTTGGTCTGCTCATAGGGGTGTGTCATCTATACTGTAATTATCTTGTGAATTTGCTTTAATAATGGAACTAAGCCCCTCCATGATTTTTAATCATGTACAGTGTCCCCATGGCTTTGGCAGCAATCCTTTGTATGTGTTGATACTATATGTATTATACCAACACCACACTTGGATTCAAAGATTGCTGCCAATTTGAGTTGTCCACAAAGCTGGTTGGAGAAGGGATGTGTAAGTCAGTTCTGATGCAATTGCAACTTTGTGGTTTTGATGTCTGAAATCTAAATAATGAACATTAAATGGCCTAGCACATAGTCCTGAGGTATGAACCTGGTCACCAAACTCTAAACAGAAGTGGCTTCACACATTGCAATATATTTATCTGTCTAATATTTGATTCAGATGTCTACCCACTTGGTGAAGTAGGTGTTTATGACCACTTGAGACAGTTTCTCTGTAATACCTGACTGTGGATTTGTATAATATGCCTTGGCTAGGTAAAGTTATACAGGATGGCAGTGTTGTCATCATGCATGCCCTTGCTAACCATCTTGAAGACAGCAGACAAATATAGCAGACATCCTGTAGCCTTAACAAGTCGAACATGGGTTGGTATACAATCAGGATATTACTTGTGTTCTTTTAGAGAAAGTCTGTGATCACTCGTTGGTCTGCCTCACAGATAAGGAGAGTCAGGATGTGTTTATAACTCCATATGTCAGGTGATTGTCACCCCCAGTGAGAAGGATGCATGTTGATGTATACCCTTCTACAGGCACATAGACTGTATGGAGACTGTGTTGAACTATGGATCCAACTGTGTCTGCTAGGTCATATTTTGAGTCATGCTATAGGCAACCTGTGATGTTGGAAAGGTCTAATGAGTCTGTGTTATTCGTGATAGAGAGCATACAAATGAGTTGCCCTCTTCAGAATAAATACTGACTAATGTTTGCTTGTATATTTTGCCTGATGGCCAGTGACATCAGGGAGGTGATGTATGAGAAAAGCTGTCAGCTAGTAGATTGTTTATTTTCTCTGGTTGGGTATGTCTGGTGGCATTCACATACAAATTTCTGCTTAGCTGTGTATCTCCCTTAACATTTCATATGTATTGAGATAAATGATTTGTAAAAGACCTCCAAATTCAACCTTGGTCATTCATCACATTCCATACACTGTTCCTATGCACACAGTAGTACAACTGTACCAGTGTCCCATATTTACATCACTTGCCAACATATACCTATACGTATTTCATGAGCAAGCTGTGTTTGAGCAGCCTGACATCATATCAAGACACCTTACAGATCAGTTGTTTGTGGCCCATGCAGAACATTCCCTGACATAAATGCTAATAGTCACATAATGGTGCTGCTGACCACCTCAATAATCCTTTGGTATAGTAACAGAACTGCATGTATAATAAATTCCACAAGGTTGCTATTGCATTAAAACATGTGATACATTGACTATATCACAGCATAACAACATGTGTATGAGACAAGACCTATATGACCATTTAATCGATATGAATTTATATTGATGTCTGTTACAGAACATTTAATGATGGTACGTAGATACATGCATACCTATGCCATATTGCAAATGTCCCTGTGATGGTGGAAGGTGAACTGTGTAGATGGTTGATCTGCTCCACTACAACAACACATGTCCTAATACACCAACGATATACATACAGCTGTATCATACCATTTCAACAGTTCTCAGGAGGCATATTACTACAGCTGTTACAGAAGAAGCATGCAGTACAATGGCAGCAATGGCCATCAATACATTAGCTCACATCACAGATTTTAATACCCTCTTGTAGCTATACTGTGTATCCATACCTCAATATAGCACATTTCAAAGACAGCAACATTGATATGTCAACTGTTCATAGGGTCATGGGACATTATCAGGCTAATGATCAACATCACATGAAGTCCTGGCCAGTATTAGACTATGAATAAAATCCCCATATCTGTTTTATGGAAGATAGTAAGCCTATTGTGTGTATGAGTATATTTGTTGGATTACGTCACATCCTGCCACTGTCCATATGTGACATGTTTACCACACCACAAAAGAGTTAGCCATCACTCATGCAGTGGTCTGGAGATGGCTTGCTTAGGCTCATGGAAGGACTTTGCTTCATGATCTTTGAATGCATGATTGACATGAGTTCATTTTCCACTCCTCTGCAGGAAGGATGTCATGTGGCCAGAGAAAAATAGGATTTTGGATGCATGGGGCTAAGTGAAAGGTTCCCTAAGTGGAAGTGAAATAAAGAGTTATTTTATCATAATGTATCACCAAAACACACACACACACACACACACACACACACACACACACACACACACACACACACTCACAGCAGTCTACTGGAGCTGATTTGAACATTACACCTGTGTAAGTATAGAAGATGAATGCCATGCAATGTCACAGTGGCAACACCACATGTCTGATTTTAACACTGTCACATTGCACTATATGACAGCATCATTATATGCTGAGGAGAACATGTTGTGAGGAGTGTAGCACATGGATGTGGAGTCACATCTCTCTGTAAAATTGTCTCAAAGGTGATAGGTGTATGTGTAAACACACAAGTTGCCTGCTGTCAGATTACAACCCTTATATGTGTAGGTAAAGTAGCTTGCAAACACAGTAGTTAATGATACTGCCACAGCACATGTTTGTCTTGAATACTGTCAGAGTGCATGTTATACAGGATGACATCATCATTGCATGCTACAGTGAGAAAGTTGTAGTAGGGTTTGACATAACTGTTGACTCACATATCATTATAAAATAGTCATCATAGTGATTACTGACTACACACACAGTTGACTACAATGAGAATAGAACCCCCTACCTATGGTATTTACAAAGTACATTACTTAATGCAAGAGCTACAGCACAAGCCTGACTTTTTTAGTGTTGGACAACATTTTTCAACTGATAGCATTTGCAGTGCCTGGTGAGAAGAGGATGGTAATAGCAGTGTCCCACATGCAGGTGTAAAGTGGTCTCTTAAATGTCAACCAACCAAACACACACCCACACACACACACACACACACACACCCACACACACCCACACACACACACACACAAACACACACACACACACACACACACACACACACACACACACACACACACACACACACACACACACACACACACACACACACACCTGTTGATTACAGTGAGAAGAGAACCCCTATCTAAGTACACTAACTATGGAACTTAGTATTTAATGTAAGTGTTATGGCACAATTCTGACTTTTAGAGTATTAGACAACATTTTATAAGTGATGATAGCATCAGTGTCTGGTGAGAAGAGGATATTAAGTAAAGTGGCCTCTTGAATGTCAATCAACTGAACACACACACACACACACACACACACACACACACACACACACACACACACACAAACACACACACACGCACACACACACCAATTAACTGCAGTGAAAAGAGAACCCCTACCTAAGTACACTGACTGGATAACTCAGTATTTAATGCAAGCACCATGGCACAAGTCTAACTTTTGCACTGTTGCTGGACAATTTATAGTGGATGACATCATCACTGGATATTTGAAAGAAGATGTTGGGAGGCCTGAATGAAATGGATGGCTAGCCTTGCACACCCTGTCAAAATATTTGTATTCAGTGGGACTGTATTTGTGACCACCATAGGATACACAGTTACACTTTTCTTATTACACAGACACAAAAGTGGACTTCAGTGAGATTAGAAACTCTACCTAAGTACACCTACGATAAAAGCCACTATTTAACACAAACATTACTGCAAAGTCTGACTTTAACAATGCTGCAGGACCATTTATAGTGGATGACATCATTGGATGTTTGAGGGAATATGTTAGGAGGCCTGTATGAAATGGATGGCTAGCCATGTACGATGTAATGTCAAGAAATTAAAGTTCTGCATGTTACCAGATTGCTGAGTGTGCATAGTATAGCATTTCCTGTTGTGTTTTCGATGTGCTGTTATATAGTTGTCCACATTACTACAAGTACTGGAAAATGTGAATGTGCATTTTCAGTATAAAGTTGTACATTGTATATAAGAAAACATGTATTTATTTATTTATTTATTTATTTATTTATTTATGTAATGTAGTTGATATATTTGGGAACAGGTACCAAGAAACCAATTTTCAGGTGTAAAAATGTCTAAATGAACAGTAAACATAAGTAATATATGCTAATGTGCACTTTCCATAGCACACCACTGAGCAGCTGGTTTGAGTGAATGATGGCAAAGTGTACATGCAAAATACACTTTTTACTTAAACTTGAGAAATACTTATCTATAATGGCTATGGTAGACACATCTAACAGATACTACGATGTACATAAATAGTTCATATCATAAATATTGTGTCATATATTGTCCAATCTTAAAAGAATATTTCTACTGCTTTACCTGTTTGCATGTAGTTAAGCGATGAGGAAGCACGGGTCTCTGCTTCATTGATAAAATTATAAGAGTTCTATTGGTTGCCTCTGCACAGACACGTTAAGTGGAGAGGCATGGAATTCAGCACTTTAGATAGTACTGAGTGTAAAACACACAACTGTGGCTTAGTTGACTCTGTGCAGCAGGTGTAAATACATTGAGATATTTCCTCTGAGCCCAGATTGTACAGAGTGAATCTAGCTGTACCTAGTATTTTTAATATGTATTCATAATGCAATGAAATACATCTTAAAGCTAGTGTAATTGTGTGTTTCCTTAGCACAGTGGGTTTATGCAGCATTGCATGAAGTTAACTACACCATGCATTGGGACAGGAAGTGACATTTGCCATAATTTGATATAGGTGCATGATGCCAAACTCTACACAAACACAGTAATGAAAAGTGAAGGGCATCATTAGGGGACATTTCTGCCATGTGTGTGGCATGTGATTCTATTCATTGACCAGATTAAAGGTTCTAAAATGGGATAGATAGCAAAGTGATGAAATGGGCAAGCAGGGGAAGAAGAAAGGGAAAGCAATATAGGAATGTACAGGAGGGTGGTAGAAAAGAAATAGAGCTATACACTTCTTCAACAGTGTAAAAATAAAACTAAGTATAGAATATTGTCTGAATTTGGACTGTCAGCTCAATAAAGAGGGGTTACAACAATGCAATCATGTTGTATAGCCAACTGGACTGAATCAAGTGTGTCAAGAAGACACATGCGAAGTGGAGAGCTATGCATGAGATGATAAATTTTGTGAGACAGGTGCCCATTTTTTATTTTATTTCAGTAAGAGATGAATGTTGGGTCAGGAATGCAGGTATGTCAGAATCAGGTAAGTCAGCTAGGTGAGGAAGTGGATGCAGACAAACAGAACAAACAAGAAATTGCAAAGAGTTGGTGTGGGATACTACAGGTTGGAGGACACCATGATTGTGAATAGGGAGGGAACATTAGATGACCATGCCCATCAAATGTGCAGACAGTGATAATCTAATCCTCACCCACAGAACTGTCATCACTGTCTTGTTACTCCACTGGTTGTTAGAGCGCTTGATGCCTATGTTTATGCATCATTAATAGAGAGCATCCTCTCCTTCCAGTCGAGGCATTTACCAGTGGTGCTCTATATGACCTCACATACCAAACCTGGCATCTCCTGGCAGGTAACATAATCCCACCTCTGCCAATACTCCTGGAGGGTACCACTCCACCAGCTGCTGGGGTAATGCTACCTGATGTGGAGGGCCTAGGTAGTGCAGGGGCAGCACAGGTAGCACTGCCAGGTAGGTCCCAGATGTGCTGACACTGTTGGAGCAAGGGCAGGCTACACCAAAGTGGTTGGTCAACCTCCCTGTAATGTAAAGCATTTCATGAGTTGTCAGAAGTTGATGACATTAAAACATTGTGACCACATACATAAAAATTAAAAGAAAAAGAGAGATAAGGGTTGGGATGAGAGAAAACAAAAGAGATAATTAGTACCATCATATGTGACATACAATAAATTAGTACAATATAAATAATTTATTTCTACCTTTACATTTAAGTATACTTTTTAACAACTACAAACTATAACTGATGATTGCTCCAAGTAATTCTTAGAATTTGCATATATTGCACATATGCTTGTTCAAATACAATAGACTGAGTTAGGAGCAGGGCATAAATACCACTTCTGTTGAAATTAGGTTAATATTTTTAAATGATTTTATTATATATTTGTTACTTGTTATTTTTGAACCAACATCTGACTATAGTATAAGAAATGATTTCTGCAATTGGCTTGTGCTACAGACTGAAGCATGCATGCTTGAGGTTACAGTTAAGATGTGCATGCTTAATTTGCTTTTACTGCATAGAAGAGCAACACTTTAGATGAAATAATAGTTATGTTGTGCTGTATACAGTCCCTTTGCTTCTGTCAGTCTTTCTAAATGCTCATCATGGGCTTCCCTGTTCTCCATTATCTCTTGGTTAACTGTTGAATGAAAAGACAAGAACAAGAGAAGAGCATTATGCATACCAGTATTGCCTATATGCATCTTTCTATCTTATTTACATTCTCCTTATCTGTACACTTACACAATTATGGGATGTCAGCAGTCCTAAACTCAGCTAGCCACTTGTTGAGTGTATCCTCCTTGTGCATTTGAGTTTATTAAAGTGGTGTCTGCACAGTTTCCAGTGCATGGAATGTCAGTTACACAGGAGACAGCAATGGCCAGATTATTCCAAGCCTCAGATTTGTACTGAGACCTAGTACAATCCCCCTGCAGCAGCCTTCAGCTGTGGTGCTTTACAAGGAATCCAGTAAAAATGCTGTACTGCTCCATACCCCACCTTTGAGCCCTAAACCAGGCACCTTCCATTCTACCTCTAGGCATGTCTGCTCAGGGTAAGCAGCAACAGCTAAAAGCTTTTCCTGCCAATTCATGTTATCACTTTAAATGCTAGTGCACAAACCTGGGCAACCATGCCAACAGAGTTTGAGCAATCCAAATATGTAGAAAAATAGAGGCAAGCTGCAGGTCTCTTCCAAAAGCTTTATTCACAGATTACACAAGCGCTTTCACCAACTGGCTTCTTCAGGTGTATACAAAAACTAAAAACATCCCTACATTGATACTATGTATCTCTCAATTATCCAACTGAGCACTTAAAGGGATACCAAACCTTAAAAGACTTGAGCAACACTTCATATAATCTATATATATATATATATATATATATATATATATATATATATATATTATATATATATATATATATATATATATATATATATATATATATATATATATATATATATATATATATATATATATCTAAAGCCTTAAATGAAGCATTATAATACTTCTTTTACATATTAAAAATATACTAAAATCTATAAAATACATACATCAATATATGCAATCAAAAATTCAACATCAAAATAACTACCTACGTAAAGCCCTATTTTTTTAAAAAAGGTTTTAGCGGTACATGGTCATTTAGGCCATGCCCATAATCAGCTCTCAGTTTAACTATCCATTTCAATTCCAAGTTCTCTGTTTGTACCTTAATATCACCACCCCTTATATTTTCAAAATATATATCTATCACCCTGAAAGTAAAATGAAGTTTTATGCTAGTTTCTCTAACATGTTTGGCCAAAGCATTAAAGGAACTTTATTTTTTAATATGATAAATATGTTCTCTAACTCTATCTTTTAACAATCTATCTGTTTTACCCAAGTAAAATGTGTTACAAATTTTACAAGTAGCCAAATAAACTAAATGTGAAGAATCACATCAAGCATTAATACTAAAATTAAATAATCTACCTGTATCCGGATGCACACATTTACTATCTGTATTTATATACTTACAGTACTGACATTTAAAACAACGTCTAGTACCTTTATTATTATTTGGTAAAACAAAATATGTAAGACCACATAATTGCCTCTTTAAAGATTTTGTTATTCTCAAAAGTGAATTCAGGAAATGTACCTATAAACTTACTTATTTGCCTATCAGACGTTAGAATATTCCAATGCTTATTACTAATGTTCGTACAGCATCTTATATCTCTTGAGTAACTAAAACATAGTTTGAGTGATTGTGATTTTTTAACATGACCTTTAATACTACCTTCTATCGGTTTAGAAAAATAGGGTTTGGCCTTATTACATCTCACACTCTTTACTGCATTAATACTACAGTCAATTAATTTCCGATCATAACCTCTGTCCAACAAGTCAGTTTCCACTGTAGTTAATTGCATCGCAAAATCATCATCCATAGCATTGAGCCTGGAAGCTCTAAATGCTTGATTCTGAGCCACATTTTTAAAAAGAAACTGTGGATGCATACTATCCCTCCTAAGTAAACTATTAACATGACATTCTTTCTTAAACATTTTAATATTCAGGTCACCATTTGTGGCCTGCATAATCAAAACATCCAGAAAATGTATTTCCTTATTAGAAAAATTCAAAGTAAACTTAAGGAAGCTTGTTGAGGTATCAATATAATCAGCAAACAGTTTTAATTTTTCAATAGGGCCCCCCCCCCATATCATAAAAAGGTCATCTACAAATCTACGGTAGAACAATATATCTTTTATAAAGTCATTTTTCATCAAAAATTCTTTCTCCCATTTTAACATTACCACTAATTAATTACTTTATTAATTACATTAATTATTCACATTTTTATCAGTCCATAAGGTGTTACTTGAGGGGTTATAATCCAATGGACTGATAAAAATGTGAATAATTTTATCATGAAGGTGAGTGAAAAGAATAACCCTTTGCTGCATGGAAAAAAATGTGTCTGAGTTTGATGAAATGACTGAAATAGATTTTATAGCACTGAAAAGTGAACTGTTCTCCTTAGAAAAAGAGCTATTAAGGCTTAAGAGAACACAGTATGAGAAATACCATTTGCAATTATGCTTTGAAGAAAATATTATACCAAGGGGTTTGAGAATTTTAAAAATGCCAGCTCAGACCAATTGCGATCCAATACTGCTGAGTGCCTGGCAAAAACTGGACATACAAACAAGTTTGGGGTACTTGAAATTGTTGTCGGAGGCTGCTGAGCAGGAAGAATTAAAATTATGTCAACAGTAAAAACTAAGTACCTCGACCTGTGTTCTCTTAAGCCTTAATAGCTCTTAGATGCCAGCGTGCCATGAATATTCATGAGGGCACGCTGACTCAACCGTAACTCTTACACGGACCGAGTATGAAAGCAGGGGGCATGTCCGACTGTCGAGCAGTCTAAATGTCCACGCCCTTGCAAGAGTAGTAAAAGCAAAATGTCAACACACAAGAGTGAGTTCGCTCAAATGTACTTGCACCCAACACCACACTCCCTGACACTGTAAACCCCCATCACAGTTATAAAAAGTAAAATATATATATATATATTTTAAATCCACGCTATAGCTGCCCGTATTTGTGCATGTGTGCATGGGTGTGCCCATTGCTTAGCCATAATTAGCAATTCCGACATGGAAGAGCATAAGAAAGAATGTTTAAGCCAATCACACCAAATTCCAATAGCGTAATGGTAGAGCGTATGCACAACGAGGAGGCATTCATAGTTCCCACCACTCCCCTTCTTATTTATGTTTTAAATCAGTATTTGAAATAATACCAGACATATATGATTAAAATTTTATTAAAAGCAGTGACATGGCCAATGTATCAGTGAACAAAATATATATTTTTAAAGGACCCAGATATATAATAGCGTGCTGTTAAGCAACACTTTACCCAGCTAAACACAGGTGCCCATAGTTTAATAGCACTTTACCCAACTAAACAGGGTTGCCCATAGTTTAATAGCACTTTACCCAGCACAATAGAGTTGCCCAAAGTTTAAAAGCGCTTTACCCAGCGCAATGTGTTTGCGCGGATGTGTGTGCCGCACCAGTCAGGGCACCATAGGGCACTGGGGAGCAACGTAGAGCTAAGTTGCTTAAACGCAGCCACACCTCCTAGCCTGTCTAGACAGTATTAAAATAAAAGAATGACAAGGTTCGAACCCAGGACTCTGTGCATCATAATCAAAGTACAGAACCACTAAGCCATGACAACATAGAGGAAGCAGCCACTATTAACATTCATAAACTTACAAATGGTAGTTTAACCATTACTAAGCAGGTCTGCAGTCAGCCGAGAATTTTACAAAATGGCCAATCACAAAAAATTGCGGGAAATGTGGCATATTTAAGCCCCATAGGAGGGAATACTCGCCATAACTGATTGTAGCTCACATTTGCAGTCAGAATGGCAGGTGCAGGAGAGGGTTCACGCTTCCAAGTGCAACATTGGGGCATCAAGGAGTCCAAATACATGGTTTGGCTCCTTGTCCACCATCACGAGTCAAGACTCCTGCAGGGCCAGTTCCAAGGGACGGAGTACAAGGTAGAGGCTTGGAACTGGTTAGCCCATGACCTCACTAGTAACACAAGTGTTCCTCGGACTGGTGAGCAGGTCAGTCACCAACATGCAGACCTGAAGACGAAAGCAGGACCGCATGAACCAGTGGATACAGGAGGCCCGTGGGATGCAGAATGCCCCACAACTGAGTATGTAGCCATGGAATGCAGTATGTAAGAATTGATAATGGAGTATGTATAATGGATAGGTATGTCTCAATATTCCTTCATTTACTTTACAGCTGCAGCTGACCGTGCTATGAATCAGCAAGCCCATGCTGATAGGCTGCTAAGGCTGCGCCACCAGGCAGGTTAGTGATTATTCTGCATGTATTGTTATATAAAATATGGGAGAGAGCATAAAAGAAAGTGTTGTAGTCCAATAAAACAGCCATAGAATTGTCTGAATAAGTCCTCTGCATGTACTGTTAGATAAAAACATCACTGAGGCAGAAAAAGAGTGTAGTAACCCATTAAGAAAGGTAACATATGTCTGGAATAATATCTCTGCAAGCACTGTCATATAATATAAGTGAGTGAGCATGAAAAAAGATTGTTCTAACCTATTAATAAAGGTATAATATGTCTTTAACATGTCTGCCATAAACACTGTTAAAACAAATAAAGGAGTGAGCCTGTGGAAAAGTGTGCAATGTCATTAATAAAGGTCTAAAACCCAGAGTGTGTCTGTGTCACAGAGTCTGAAATGTTGTTGTACCCTTGCATTATACAAACAGTACTGTTTGAAAATGTGCTGGCAACCCAGAGTTATGCAGTCCCATATAAAGTGGGTGATGGAAGTGCTAGTAGCTGTGAAAAATATATACAGTCCACAATAGTCAGTTACTGGCTGGCATGAATAAGTAAACCTGGCACACGTGTAACACATAATTATTCACCAGAAATGTGAGTGTATTTCAAGAAATGCAGGGTTCTGTACAAATCAAAGTGAAAATGTCATGTAAAAACATCCCAGATATGTAGATAAAGAAATATAAATGCAAACAAGAAATATGTAGCAGTAACATCTGCATCCTTAGTATGTCAGATATAGGTCAGGCATATATTGAACTAGCCAAACCCATGACACAACCTAATGTATGGTGGCAAGTGTAATAATACAGGTAGGGGATATACACTTGCAGTCACTGGGAATGTAGTGTAGACTAAAAGGTCATTATAAGATGTTAACCGAGGTTTTTTCAACACACTACTGTATGTGCATAAACCATGCAATTCCAC
Organism: Protopterus annectens; assembly: GCF_019279795.1. Taxonomy (NCBI): domain Eukaryota; kingdom Metazoa; phylum Chordata; order Ceratodontiformes; family Protopteridae; genus Protopterus; species Protopterus annectens. The sequence continues at coordinate 1,465,899,857 of NC_056728.1, read as the reverse complement.
ACCTCAATGGTTATGTGTAATCTTAAATATTTGTTGGGACATATGTCCTATTGTTATATAAATATTTGCATTGATGTTGATGCATGTGCCCCATTCAAACACCACGTTCATGGTGGCCTGTTGCTACCAAACATCCCTGCATGCTGTTGGAATATCCACTGTCGTTCAATATATGCATGTGTTATGCTTGCTGTTCAACTGTTGGAACCTTGGTGTGCTGGGTTAATGGGAATATTACTGCACGCTGTTACAACTAATCTGGAATGCTGTTGTTTATGTTGTAATTAATCACACCTAATCACAGAACGTATGGGAAGGCCAGTCCCAGCAGACCCACCTGTCCCTCCTCAGTTCGCGAGTGCACCTGGCATCAGCAGCTCTGGTGCCCAGCCCGGGCTCCCCTCCTCTGTTGGACCTGTGCCACCTTCAGGTGGAAGCGCTGCAGGGGATGGGGCTCATCTCCCCTGTGCAAGCGTGGGCGGTGGAGGTCCACCTGTCATCCTTCCTAGGGTCCGGGCTGTGGTGCATAGGGAGATCCAGCGTTCAGTCGCTGATCCCCTACGCCAGCTCGAGGCGAGAGTGGCACATCTCTTGGGTGAGCCTGCCCATCCTACACAGCCCTCAGCACAGCCACCCTCCGGACTGTGAAGGGGCAGTGGTGACTGCCCATGGGAGGGGATCTCAATTTCACTGTTACCATCTGTGGGCTCATGGGCTTGCGATTTCCAAACATCCTTCCCCGTCAATTGTGTTCACCCACCCCATGTGTCAAACTCCGCCCCTGTATGTGTCTTGTTTGTCTTGTCTGTTTACCTTCCCAACCTACCTCCCCAAATATACCTACTTCCTCTACCTCACATTCCACTCTCACCTGAAAAAAAAAATAAAAAAAGGGCAATCTGTTCCCACAAAAAAATTACGCCCCATACATAGCTGCCCAATTCGCACACATGTCTGCTGGACATGTAAACTGATATTTCTAATTGGCAGTACAACATATTTTGTTGTCCTCACCCCTCTCTCAGGGGTGGAAGATTTCAAGTTTCACACCAAATTTCAAACATATGCACAGCTGTTGCTGGTAAAGAAATGGGCAGCTATGGACCATCCCTACACCCATCCTACACATCCCGAGCTGGTTTCCCTACTGTCTTTCCCTCTTTGTGCCCCCTTTTTCTCCACTTTCCTATCTCACCATTTTCTATTCTTTAAAAGAAATTAGTGCGGGGGTTAGCGGGAGTAAACACATTTAAGCAGTAGTTAGTGGGGTGCGCGAGTGTGAGCTTGTGTGCACTTAGCTAAGCATTGCTACCCATCGCGCAAACCCGTGCAAACCCACTTACAACTGCTTAACAGTGCCTTAGTCACTCTGTATGACAAGGCCCTTGTACTGCTCAGCAGCTAAATAAAAAACCTTGTCAGTCTCAAACCCGGGACCTTGGACTCACCAATCTGCATGAAGTATCACTACACCACAGCAGATATACAATAACTTAGTGCTGAAAGCAATATATTATGCATTACCATGAGTGAATGTAAAGGGAAAATAGGAATGGCATAACACAAATCTTGTTCTGTGGGTCTTAACCAGCAGGTGTTGTGGAATTGCATGATATGACTGTGAAAAGAGAATCAGCCATGCTAGTAGCGAATAATGTTACAGTAGCACCTTACAAACCCCACACAGTATCAGAGCAGGATAAACACTGGCATATTTGCATAGGTCACAGGCCAGACCTCCCAACAGTGACTGATCTACAGGGGATGACCCTGATTTGTAAACAAATGTTAGCTGTGCCCTTCTGACTCCCTGTGAAATGTACTAACAGTAGGCAGAAAGGTGGGGAATCTCACTTAATGACAAATGTCAATAAGTGAGAGTAGACACTGCTTGCATGTCAGAAAAGGTGTGGTAATACATATGCTCTGAATCCCCCAAAGTCTGAACTGAAAAATGTCTGAAATATATCACAGCTGTATCCCAGTTATAAGAACCTTTCCCTGAGGCTGTTCAAATATATACCTGAGAGTATCTGAGGCCGTGAAGAGTCAGAAACACACAGGCATATCAGCTTGTCTGCTGTTACACACTCTGCAAATAGCTGTAGAATGAATCCCACAAGCATGCCCTTATGTAGAAGTACAACACAGAAATAGCAAAGGATGTAGCCATGTACTGCTAGCAACCACCTGTGACGATGCCATTGTTCAGGTGTATAAGACTGCTGTGGTGCACAGTCAAAGAATACTAGGCTGACCTCTGTCTACCATCTGGATGTGTCCACAGGTGGGAGCTACTCAGACAGACTACTAGCCTTTATAGACTTACAGGTACAGAGCAACTCTGCATGTTCAGTAAGATAAACATCACACGATAATTAATAATGCACTCTGCAGTTCTGCACCCCTACCCAAAGGTACTATATACCGTGTAGTCAGGCACAACCAAGGGTGTAGGTAGGGATACACAGTAGTGAAATATGTCCAGTTGTCCTGAGCAGACTGTGTTAATGTCAACACAAACAAACCACAAACTGTTCAGAAGTGAGTAACGTACTAATGACAGTGTAGCAGTTC